>NW_005371555.1:574268-576196 GCF_000412655.1 Myotis brandtii
CTGCAAACCCCACCCCCCCCACCAGCACCAGCTGCAACCCCAGAGCAAGTCTCCTTTGATGCCCTGATCTGTAAATTGTGGGGTAATAACCTCCAGTGACTGAGACTCAGATGAGCTAACCTATGGAAAGTGCTTTGTGGGTGTCAGATATCATGTGAACGGCCATCTTCAACAAAACATGTAAATTAACTATTTATTCCCTGTAGGATATTCAGGAAGCGGATTTGTAGAGTTAATTGTAATAAATACAGAAGGGCAGTGTTCAGTTTCCAAGCTCAGGTCTTTAAGTGAATACAGTGCAGACTGCTTCCAGCTTAGAAATCAAATACCATTGCGTGTTGTCCTCTATGGTGCCATGTTTATGTAACTGAGGTAGGGTTTTCCATTTTTAGTCAGCAAGGTCTGTAACTGCAGTTACCAATATGGTAGCCACTTGCCACATGTGGCTATTTAAACTTAAGTAAATTAAAATTCAGTAAAGTTAAAAATTCACTTCCTCAGTCTACACCAGCCATGTTTCAAATACTCATTCGCCATATATGACGAGTGGCTAACATAGTAGACCACACAGAAGTACAGAAGGTTCTATTGGGTAAGGTTGATTTCTAATGAAAATAATTGTAAAGGCAGAGCCAAGAGGGAGAACTTATTTTATTAACATAAATATTACTAACATTAAGGCGAAATAAAAACTTAGACCATCTTTCATATGACTGTCAAATCCACTGGCTTTTGTTGGCAAAACTGAATGGTATGATTAAATTATATTCTAGCTAGAAATACTTCTTTAATATATCTCAGATGTTAAAAGAAACTACATTTCCTTAATATGACACTAATATTTCCCCCTTTTAGTGCTATATAGCCAAAGGCTTGGAACTTTCTCGAGTGACCGTGGTTGATCCCAGATCCCAGGTGGTCTGCAATACATTGTGAAACCAGATGGAGAAGTCATTGACTAAAACGCAAGATATGCATCATAGAAAGGTATTTGTTTTTGATACTCTAGAACATTCAATGAGTAGTTTCTATGAAGTTTTAGTTTAGGTACGTTTATTGAGTCAACTTGAGAGCAAGAGCTGTGCTATTTCAATGAGTAGTTTCTGTGAAGTTTTAGTTTAGGTACATTTATTGAGTCAACTTGAGAGCAAGAGCTGTGCTATTTTCCTTTAATTCATGTTTTCATAAAAAAAACATTAAGTACCTGCTAAAATTATATATACACTGTGCTAGGCCCTGAGGTACAAACCCCAAATAAGAGACAAGGCCTCAGACCCCATGGTGTTTACATGTTGGAGTGGAAGGTAGGAGTCTAGAGAAACAGGCAAAAATATTGAATAAAGTATCTTATTCATTCATTTGTTCAATCATTAATCAGTTCCTTCTCAGAACACCATAGTATTATTCCCATTAGGTAAACATTTCTATAATCTTGTAGATTTGACCTTGAGTATACATTGCCTGATATAGCATCAGAGTAATGGCTCAGTGCAGATTCTATTTTATTAGTTATATATTAAAGTATGACAAATTACTGATCCAAACTCAATGGTAACTTGAGATGGTACAAGTTATATGCCTTTAGTTTTTAGAGACCTTATATGAAACACCAATGATACTACTAATCAATTTAAACTGGGTTTCCTAAAGACATATGAGCAATGACATGACATATTTATATATTTATTTAAATATAATATAAAAAGAACTGATCTTTTCTGGGGTGAAAATTTAGAAGTGTTTATTATTGGTGCAATTGTATTCATTGTTCAATTTTCTTTAACAAATTCTCCAATGGTACTTAAAATGACTCTTATCTACACTAATAAAAGACAAACATGCAAATTGACCGTACCTTCACTAAGCCGTAAGCCATGCCCACCAGCCAATCAGAGTGACTATATGCAAATTAACCCAACCAAGATAGC
>NW_005371555.1:576909-577574 GCF_000412655.1 Myotis brandtii
ATCATGCCAGGAAAACATGCCCCAAACCATAACACTGCCCCCACCAGCTTGAAGGGTTGTACTCATGCATGTGGGGTGCATGCTTTCATGCTATTTCCGCCAAATTCTCACTCTGCCATCTGCATGATGCAACTAGAAACGTGATTCATGGGACCACATGACTTTTTTCCAATGCTCGACTGTCCAACCCTTGTGTTCCTGTGTGAATTGGAGACATTTTATCTTGGTAACTGCAGACGGCAAAAGCGTTCGAACAGGCCTTTGGCTTCCATATCCCACACGATGCAGTGTATGGCTAATTTGCCTACAAATGTCAGGTGGTCATAATAATCTGGCCACTCAGTGTATATAGTGCTATACAATATATACAGTATCATGTTATATAATACTAGAGGCCCAATGCATGAAATTTGAGTGCGGGTAGGGTCCCTAGCAGCAGCTGGCTCCTGGCAGGGGCCTCCCTTCCCTGGATGCTGGCTGCTGGCCAAGGGCCTTCCTTCATTCTGCACCGCCCCTTGGTGGTCAGCACATGTCATAGTGAGTGATTGAACTCCCAGTCAGTCAAACTCCCAAGGGGACACTTTGCAGTATATATATATGGCCCGGTGCACAAAAATTTGTGCACTCGGGGGGGGGGGGCCCCCAGCCCGGCCTGTGCCCCCTCC
>NW_005371555.1:579007-585197 GCF_000412655.1 Myotis brandtii
ACTAGAGGCCCAGTGCACAAAAATTTGTGCATTCGGGGCGGTCCCTCAGCCCAGCCTGCACCCTCTCACAGCCCAGGACCCCTCAGGGAATGTCCACCTGTCAGCTTAGGCCTGCTCCCAGGGGAATGGGCCTAAGCCGCAGTCGGATATCAGCTGTCAGCCTGGCTTGTGGCTAAGCAGAGGTCCCCTGTGAGAGTGCACTGACCACGAGGGAGCAGATCCTGCATTGAGTATCTGCCCCCTGGTGGTCAGTGCACATCATAGCAACTGCTCATTCCTGGTCATTCTGCCATTAGGGTCAATTTGCATATTAACCCTTTTATTATATAGGATTATACTCTTCTTGGTTCTTAGTCTTTCATGGGTTTAATGGGATCTTTCCTAACTCCTTGGAACAAGTCAGAAAATACTTTGGTACTTATTGATAATTCATAGTGGCAAATGATAACTGAAGGGCTTACATTTACATAAAAGAAACTGAATCTTAAAAAAGACTTCAAATGCATTCAATGCATTGCATTCTTTTAAAAATGTTATAAAATGAACCCTAGTGCTCTATGATAATTTCCTCTTAATCCAAATAGTTGATTATATATCACATTCCCTAACTAAACTGGATAAAGGAACTCTATGAACTTACAATAATGTCTTTCCCCATGCTTTAAATTATAAATTTTACTAGGTTACCAGTATAACCTAGTAAAGAGATAGTTGACAGTCATACAAGTAAGATCTCTGTTTTGTTCAGTGATCTTTATCACATTGGGTGAGTAATGTGTTCTAACTAAGGATGAATTCCACTGAGGTATATCCTTGACTTATATGCATTATGTATCTTACGGGGTAGGTTTTCCGGTGCAATGGAGGATGACTTGAAGAACATTAAAACATCAATCAATGATGTGCAAGCCATCTTGTTGAACCCCTTCAGTGCTGACACTGTACTAGTTGGACATAGCTATGAACATAGTCTACATACTCTAAAGGTAAAGAACTACAGGCTCATATTTTTTCAAAATTCTATGTTAAGATGGTATTCATTAACATTGTGCTACCATTAATGCTTGATTTGCTGATCAAGATGACAACAATCCCTGTCAGTGCAGTATAAGAGCTACTATATACAATCATTTGACTAATCAAGATTAGAAGGAAAGGCTGCCATCAATTACGATAAAACCAAAATCATTGTCTTTAGCAAATGAACAGGACTAAGTTTATCAAGTTATTTTATTCACATACTTGGAGATACTTTTTTTTTACATTAAATCAAGTACATTTTATAGGTGGGCTCAGAATCAAATGTCATGTTCCTTTCTCTTGGCATGACAGGCTTGAAAATCTCACCTTGAATACTCTCCAGGTTAAAATGGTCTGTCCTTTGCTCTGTGTTCTAGAACAGGAGTCAGCACACTGTGGCCCATGCTGGCCACCTGTTTTTGAAGACATCTTATTGGGGCAGAGCTACCACACCCATTCATTTCCGTTTTTTCTATAGCTGATTCACAGTACGTGGAGGCTGTTGAGTAGTTTTGACAGGGACTGCAAGCCTAAAATATTTACAGTTTGACACTTAGTTTACTGGCCACCCCTGTTCAAAAACAGTGCTCTAGATCACCAGTCGCCAACCTTTCGGACCTCACAGAACACCAGTGGTCCGCGGACCACCGGTTGGCGACGGCTGCTCTAGCTATCCATTCTAGATATCTAGAATCTTCTGTTCTACATTTTCACTATCCAGTATTTCACTAGCCACATATAGCTATTGAGCACTTGAAATGTGTCTAATGAAACTGGGACGATGTTTTCACCTCGTTTCATTCACATTGAAATAGCCACAGCTGGCTGTGTCTGCAGGTGCCGCGCCCCACAGCACAGCTCTAGGACTTTGGGGGCCTTCGCTGAGGATTTGTTTCAGCCACCCTAGGACTTGCCTTCATGCAGAGAAGGGCTGGTTTTTCAGTGAAGGAATACAAGTAAGGCCACTTAATTTTCATAGGCATGTGCTCGCCTTTTTCTCTGTAAAGCTGCTATCCAAAGTGTAGATGTTTATTTCACACCACAGTGTTACTTTGCGTGTGACAGAGAAGCCCAGAAGGTGCTGCCACAGACACCTGACCAAACTGTGGGAAAGAGAGTTGGGGACATCAGTTTTCTGTGGGAAAGCTCTTCACAGGGATGTTCTTCTGTCGCCTCGGAGACATCACATCTCAAACATGCCGCCTGTCACCCAGAGCAGAAAATTTCAAAGCATCACGTTTCCTTCATTCCTTGTAACCAGACTGTTTCTTCATCCAAATAAGTCATTTCTCTTTTTCGGTCTCCATCACCACCTTATTTTATTTACTCAGTACCTTGTAGCCAGGAACCAGTGCCCCTGTGGTGGTTGGCACATTAAATGACAATTTTAGGTGCTTATGGGTGTGGTGTAGTAGGTGCTAAACATGACATTTCCAACTCCTCATTCCTCAGTCATTCTTTAAGCTACGCTTGTCCTGAGGCTAATCTTATTCAGTGCCTTTTCAAATTACAGCTCTCCTAAGGATGAACCCAAAGTGGTACCTGACTTGCTAGGCTGTTACCTGACCCTCTCCCCTGTGTCTATCCTGTCATATTTCAGGCTTTACCGAATCACAGTAAAAATGGATTCCACTTCATTAGTGAGCACAGGGCATTTGGACTTAGGAACTGAGCACTTGTCCATGGTCCTCCACAGAGACAGATCAGAAACCACTGAAAGGACATGCACTGAAATGAGGTGTGCCCCTCAGCTGGTCACAAGGTGGGAGGAGCCTGGCTCTTCCTATACCCTGTCATTGGTGGAATCTCTCTGTGCTTATGCTGCCCCCTAGTGGTGCTCTCATGATTAGATTTCTTTTTACTCAACTAACTCAGGTTAGGCAACTTTCTTAACCTCTCAAAGCCTGTTTCCTTGCCTGTAAAAAGGCACAGTAAAATGTTATGTTACTTGGGAGGTTGTAAAGGCACAGTTATGTTACTTGGGAGGTTGTAATGACATATCCATGTAAAGTGCATAGTGACTCACATAACTGCTCTGTTACTTGCTGTTGTGTTAGTTACTTCTGCTACAGTTAGTGTTGCTGCTATCATCATCTTTATTCTTTGGGAAGAGCTTCTGATAGGTCTGTCTTTCATTTGACAGTTAATCCATACTTCGATTGTGGACACAACATTTCTGTTTCCTCATCGGCTAAGCTTGCCTCACAAAGACCCCTTAAGAGTCTCACGGCTGACTACCTGCAGAGAATCATTCCGAATAACGGTAAGAACCGTTTGCTTATGATTAATATCAGAATCCTGAGTCTGAGTTGACTGAACAAGCCAGCATCCATGGCAAAAGTATGCTGTCTGAAATGCTTATAGTGGGTCTTCTTTGTGGGTTCTCTAAACCCGTGGAGACTAAAGCAGCTGCCTGTGTATGTAAGCATCACAGGCCCACTGCGTGGTACAGTCCTAGTTGTTCCACAGGCATCTCAGCAGCTACACTGAGAATGGCGGCTAGAGAATGGTTCAGCAGGCGGCCTATCCTTTGAACTCATGCATAAAACTTCAGTGGGTGTGGAGAGCTAATTCCATTCTAAATTTTGCTGAGGACCTCTTTTCATATGTGCTTTTTATTAAACCAAATGAGATTCTAAAACTGATTGGGCTCCGTTATCTCACCCTGAGTAAAGTATGTGTGCGTGCTGTTAGAAGTATAGCTCAAGTCAGTAGGTTCATTATATGTGTGCTTGCTTTATACTGGATTGGTATGTCTTGCTCTCAGAACTTCTCTTTTTTTCTGATGAAATATATCAACTTTAAACAAGTTAGTTAAGTACAATAGGTACAGCCATCAACTACCTGTTAGTGGCATTGCAATATGCACTGTTGACCAATGCCTGACTTGGGATGGAGGTTAGTTACTCTGTATATTCGTACATTCCCATATAGACCCCACCTATGTATACAATAAGAAAGAAAGTTTATTGTGTTACAATGCTATGTTTCTAAATATATTTAATACATGGGATACTCCTCTAATTCTGTTATTACTTGTACAAAATACAGATTTTATCCTATTTTAGAATTATGGATCATGTGATTTTTCTCACTTAATCTCAGACACCACTTTTCTCATCAGATCCATAGGCTTTATATTCTGGGTAAATTTCATCTACTCTTAAAGCCATATAATCTTGTATCTAATGTCATTCTTTTGTTTAGAGAAGTGTACTTTTTCTAGCACTCCATATTTCCAGCTTCTTACCAGATCTCCTTTGGGGGGGGCATCACTTTGATCTTATATATCTCCCTGGAAAAGAGGTTCATGGAGAAGCTACTGATATGCTATCCAGTCCCAGCAGGGAAGTGGCCATGTGGCACGACACAGTCCACAGAAAAAGGGAGATGCTTGCTACTCTGGATTTATAGAAAACATTTATATAGCAATCATTAGGGGTTGTTTTAGGTGTTAAAAATCATATTTTGGTGGCAGTGTTAATCCTATGTAATAAAAGCATAGCATGCAAATTGTCACCTCTACCGGGAGTTAATCCAGGAGTTTGACTAGGGGGCGGGGCCAGCCAGGGGAAGGGAGGGAGTACCCGGCCAGCAGCCGGAAGCCACTAGGGACCCTACCAGTGCACGAATTTCATGTACTGGCCTCTAGTTTTGCTATAAACGGCTTTGTTTTGAGAACATTCATGGATAACAGCACAATAAAACATCTTGTGTCTCATGTGTTACTTTATATTCTGCACTGTTTGGAGGCCACAATTCAAGTGAAAATGCCTGCATGGAACTGGTCCTAAGGAAGGTGAAAGAGGATCTGAGAGGAAAGAAGAAATCACTTTGTCCAAGAATATCTCGGCGGTCCACAGAAAAAGGGATTTATAGAAAACATTTATATAGCAATTATTAGGGTTTGTTTTAGGTGTTAAAAATCATATTTTGGTAAGTGGCAGTGTTAATCCTATGTAATAAAAGCATAGCATGCAAATTGTCACCTCGACCGGGAGTTAGTCCGGGAGTTTGACTAGGGGGCGGGGCCAGCCAGGGGAAGGGAGGGAGTACCCGGCCAGCAGCCGGAAGCCACTAGGGACCCTACCAGTGCACGAATTTCATGTACTGGCCTCTAGTTTTGCTATAAACGGCTTTGTTTTGAGAACATTCATGGATAACCAGCACAATAAACATCTTGTGTCTCATGTGTTACTTTATATTCTGCACTGTTTGGAGGCCACAATTCAAGTGAAAATGCCTGCATGGAACTGGTCCTAAGGAAGGTGAAAGAGGATCTGAGAGGAAAGAAGAAATCACTTTGCCCAAGAATATCTCGGCATCATGGTGTCCGTGACTCCCCTGGCCTCCGCTGCTGGCAGTAGAGTTTGGTCAATAATGGTATGAGGTTTCTTGACAGTTTCAGATCAAGGAGGAGGGAAATTGCTGTCGAAGTTTATTTATTACATCTTAAAGGTTAAATTGGCACAGTGGTTTCTCAAGTTGTGACTGGGCGGTGGGGGGAGGACTGAGGTTAGTTGGAATTTTTGGCTCACCTTCAGAGGTAGTGTGCACATCACAGTGGAAGATGGTTCACAGCTGAAGGAATGGGTCCATGACATTCACAAAGATAGTTTCTCAGGTTACCTACATCTTTTTCTGTAAATACCTAACACCATCATTCTTCTTGGAGTTACAATTTTGTTAAAGATGCTTTTAACAGTTTTCTTTAGCTCTCCTAGAGACAAATAGAAGTAAAGGTTTTCCTTACAAAAATATATGGAAGTAAATGTAAACTTTTCCATGCATCCTGTTAACATAAGGGTTTGGGTCATTTGGCTGTTATGTAATGTGTTTTTATTCTAAATGGTGTCCTGTTACTTTATTTATTTTTTAATTCTTTATTGTATAAAGTATTACATACTGGTATGTCTCCTTTTTCCTCCATTGACCTCTCCCCAGCCACTCCCAACCACTCAGCACATGCCCTCACCCCACCCCCCCTAGTGTCTGTGTCAATTGGTTATGCTTATATGCATGCATACAAGTCCTTTGGTTGATCTCTTACCCACTTCTCACCCTCCCCTACCTTCCCTCTGAAGTTTGACGGTCTGTTCGATGTTTCTGTCTCTGGATCTGTTTTGTTCATCAGTTTATGTTGTTGATTATATTCCACAAATGAGTGAGA
>NW_005371555.1:585847-615971 GCF_000412655.1 Myotis brandtii
TGTTTTACTATGGTTGCAAATATCAAAAAATTTCTATATGTGACACGGCACCAGAGTTAAGTTAGGGTTTTTCAAAATGCTGACACGCCAAGCTCAAAAGGTTCGCCATCACTGCCCTAGGAGCTATATCGGTAAAGATACTGCTACAACATATGTCTGATATTTTGCTGCCTGTGGATTCTTCTAAGATTCTTATGTTTCCCATCTTACATTCTGTTACTTGATTTTAATTTATATCAACAATTCGCTGATTTTTTTTAAATCCTCACCAGAGGATTTGACTTTTTTTAGAGAGAGCTGGAGGGAGGAAGGGAGGGAGAGAGAGAAATATCAATGCTGTTTGGTTACCTCCTTCTACACAGGGAAGGGATGAACCTGCAACTGTGGTATGTGCTCTTGACCAGGAATAAACCCGTGACCCTTTGGTCTGTGGGCTGGCACTCTAACCACTGAGTTAAATCGGCCAGGACTGATTTTCTTTTTAAAGGGAATATCCTATGGCTCTTTTAAACATAGTGAGTTCTAATCTATATTCCCAATACCTGAAGTGTCTAATCTCTTTGAGGAGGTTCTTTCTTAATTGCTCTTTGGTAATGTGGAAACTAAATGGCTTTATTCAATTTGACAATTTCCCTTTGAGTAAAAGTCCATGATCTTCTATATTAATCTGGCAACATGCTACAAGACTACAGAGGTTCCTTTGACATGGTGTAGATGAGTCACAGAGTGATGGGTGGTGTAGCTTGGCACCAAAGGGAATTAGTCGCCTTCTGATAGTCGACTGTGATATGCCCTCAGGAAGCATACCTTAGGTTTACTGTGTGGGTATTTTGAATTTACAAGAATTTAATTATCACTGAATACCTTTTTCTTGCTACCATAGTACTTAGCCATCGCTTTTGTCATATACTTGATGTGAGATAAAGTCATAATGATGGAATTTTTAATTATTTTAAATAGATAAAACCCAACTATAATAGGAAAAAACCTTACTGTGCTTTCTAAAACCATATGCAAAATTATCTGTATTTTCAGATCATCTTATTCTTGTTCAGTTCTGTGTACATGCAAACCAAGAGTAACCAGGAGTATCTCTACATACTACATAATTTGGGTGAAAAGCAAAAGGAACTGTTGTATGCAGTTGACTCTTGAACAATAGGGGTTTGAACTGCATGGGTCCACTTACACATAGAGTTTTGTTTTTTTTAAAACAAAGACTATAAATGTATTTTTCCTTATGACTTTCTTCTTAAATTTTCTCTAGCTTACTTTATTGTAAGAATACAGTATTAATACATATGTAATATGTGTTCATTGACTGTTATCAGTAAGGCCTCAGGTTGACAGATTATTTGGGGGAAAGTCAAATATTATATACATGGATTTTTAACTACACAGGTGATTGGCACCCCTATCACCCACCACGTTGTTCAAGGGTCAAGTGTATTTAGACATATTTTCAACGGCTCTTCATTCGAGGTTCCACTTACTGGTTAAATCAGTGGCCTACCAGCAGTCTTGCTTTTTCCTCTGTCTCCCCTTGAATATGCTGTTGTGAATGAAGATCCTTTGGGTAAACTCAGTTTCCTTGTCCTTGCTGCTGAACGCATACAGTGGGTTAGATGGCAGGAACATGGAACTTTATGCGGTATGTTGACTGTTTAGCATCATCACACAATTAGAAGGGAATCCAGCACTAAGCCCTGGGTTCTCATTGGACCACTCCCAGTGGAGTGCTGCTCTGGTGCAAGAACATTCTGGAAGACGTTTCCAATCTGTGAGCTTGACATACCATGCCGAATGGAGAATTCCAGCAACTGCTCTACAGGCATGTTACTGACAAGTTAGAGAATGACGATTTAAGGTGTTTTTCTATAGAGTACAATGCAGACATTTGGAAACACCTATGAGACACATTGCTGGGCAAAACAGTGGGTAGGCAAGACATTTATTCACTTACTATATGATCTCAGTGTAACGTGTGCCTACAGTATAAACAGTAAACGTACGACGGGTCAAAACAAAGTTTTTACAATGTGCAATACATTAGGTATGTTAATTTGACATGATAAATGTCACATGTCTCCCAAATGTAACTCCAGGCTTCCTATTTTAATGTCTTCAAATACACAAATCAATGTTACCAGAGAAACTAAAACCAAATCCCATTCATTTATCTTTCAAACTTATTTATACATGTCCCAAGGTTTTAGGCATGTAAGGAATGAGACGTACATCTATTATTAGATGTTAATGTTCTGGACAGACTGATGGGTACTGGTAACACGTAAGCATGTTGTCAAATGACTGTGAAATTGGATGGCTGCTACCGGCGAGGGAGAAGCCTTAGAGACAGGAGAATCTGCTTTACATGTCATCACCTGGACTTTTCCGTCTCTTTAATGTTAACCCATGTCCTATTAAGACTCCTACAATTCCCACACTTTTCTTACCTGTGCTCTCAGGGTCAGTGTTAGGTTTGTTAACAATATTTTACTTCTATACAGCAAGACATTTTAGAGGATTCAATATAAAGGTAAATATCAAAAATATCTAGGACAATAATGAGTTATGCATTACAGTCATTGTACTGTCACACCTGTCTTTAAAATCCACATATTTAGAAAAATATATTATTGCATATGAAACCACAAACAGGCATTCTGAGTTCAGCCCATTCTTACTCAAAACAGTATGTACAGTTCTGTGTAGAGTCAGAGTGTGCTGTAGCTTCACACACGGGTCTTCGTGTGAAAGTCCCAGACACCCAGCAGTATACACACTCCACTGTTCTCCGTCTCCTCCCTTGGCACAGGCTCGCTTGCTGTCTTGGCTGTCAGGGTCTCTGGTGCCCGTGAAGGGGCGACAGAATACATAGACGGTGGAGGCCTGCCCTAGGCCGCTTCTTCAGCAGAGCAGTCGATCCCTGCGTAGGTAAACTTCTCATACAGCGTGGTATTCACGTAGGTCTGGAAGAACAAGGGTGGCTCAGAGGCGGCCGCCTCTGCGGGGGCAGTCACAGCAACTCTCTGCTGTCCTTTGCTTGTTTCCATTCAAACACCAGGTATTTGAGGGACCCTTTTCTGTCCTCGGTTCCTTTTGTATTTGATAGCTTTCTTTCTGGACTGTATGTACCCCTTGACTTCTGCCAGTAAATGTTCCTCTCACTGGTCCCTCCTGAAGTGTTCCGGCTGCTAAGGCCCCTGCCTCTGCCCACTTCTCACCTTCACGGCACTCGTGTCATCAAACCCGCATCTCATTCTGGTTTAATCACCACTTGGGTTTGGATGACGTCAAAATCTATCTCCCTGACTTAGATTCATCTTTTTTAACTCCAGATACATCAAGCCAGCTACCTTCTAGAAATGTTTATAGCCGAAACCGGTTTGGCTCAGTGGATAGAGCGTCGGCCTGTGGACTGAGAGGTCCCAGGTTCGATTCCGGTCAAGGGCATGTACCTGGGTTGCGGGCACATCCCCAGTAGGAGATGTGCAGGAGGCGGCTGATCGATGTTTCTCTCCCATCGATGTTTCTAACTCTCTATCTCTCTCCCTTCCTCTCTGTAAAAAATCAATAAAATATATTTTAAAAAAAAAAAGAAATGTTTATAGAATTCTTGACCCTCCCCCTAGTAACCTGCAGACCATGCTCTGGTGTTGCCTGCTGTGTGCCCTTGGGCAAGTCACCTTCACCGCTGAGTCTGTTTCCTCGTCTATAAAATTAAAGGGCCAGGCTGATAAGATTTAAGAATCCTTCTAACTCAAATAGGCTAATTTTATATGTTGTTCTGTGTGTGACTGTATCTTGTATAGAGATCTTATCCCCTCCCAAACTGTATCTTCTCAAGGTTGGGGCCACATCTTTTGTGTCCCTATAATACCTAGGGCTGTGCCCAGAGGAACTTGTTAAATCACATCAGACTATTTTTATTCGCCACACTGGGCACATGAGGAATTCCAATGAAAGAGCCCCTGGTTGAACTCCATACTCACCTTTCGTTCTTCTAACATCCGGTTTAAGGACACCAGAATCTGGGCAAATGAGGGTCTCTCGTATGGCTTCTCCCTCCAACACTGTCTCATTAGATCATACCTTTGAAAACAAAGAGTTAAAGGGTTAACTCAGTGCCTGTGCTGCAGTCCTGGGCCTGGCCAGGTGCCGAGCATGGAAATAAGAGAAGAGAATGTGGCCATGCAACCCCCGGTCATTAAGCTTAGGCAGCAGGAGATAGAGGTACAGCACTGGGAAGCTCCTGTTAGGCCTCCCGCCTCCCTGTCCAAGCCCTCTTTCCTCTCCCCGTAGATCTGACGCCCACCCTGGGTACCATGCCTGGGGATCTTGGCCTCAGCTCTTCTGGAAAGAACTGAGTTATGTCTCTAGGGCAGCATTTTCCTTGGAATACTACATCTCTCAAAGTATTAGTGTTTCATTTTTTAAAAATGGCTTCAAGCTCAAGTAAGTGTGCAAAATTGCCACTTCTGCATATCCCTCTGAGGCAGCGCTTCTCAACCTGTGGGTCGCGACCCCTTTGGGGGTTGAACGACCCTTTCACAGGGGTCGCCTAAGACCATCCTGCATATCAGATATTTACATTACGATTCATAACAGTAGCAACATTACAGTTATGAAGTAGCAACGAAAATAATTTTATGGTTGGGTCACAACATGAGGAACTGTATTTAAAGGGCCAGAAGGTTGAGAACCACTGCTCTTAGGGATCAGCTAGTAAAATCTTGAGAAATCCTGCCATTAAAAACAAGCAAACAGCCTGGCTAGTGTGGCTCAGTGGTTGAGCATCGACCTATGTGTTGGGGAGCACAGAGACTTGGTTGAAAAGTTTGTAAGGAGGACATTCTGATAAAAGGGAAGTGTGTGGAAGGCCACCTGGCCTGTTTATCAGAATTCCGACTTAGGGGAAAGTTGAAGGCGGTGCCCCCTAATTATTCCTGGACCTTTCCAAACAAGTCTGTGCATGTGCAGACCCCTGGGTGTTTACTGGAATCTTCATGCTTAATCCCTGGATGCCCTTGACTAGAGGACAATGTAAACACACGTGTCCTCCCAAGATTACCCACCCTACTACTTGTATCTAAAGATAAAAATTCCAATAAAGGCCTAACGAGGCAGGCAATGGAGGCTGCTCTGGCTACTAAAGCCAGGGGCCCCTTAGCCCTCTCTTGCATAGTCAAACTTGTCTGAGTAATCTGTTCATCCATCATTCAGGGGCTGGGCCCCTTAGCCCTCTCTTGCACAGTCCAACTGTGTCTGAGTAATCTGTCATCCATCATTCAGGGGCTGCTGGTCAGCCCCGACCCCTATGAACCAGGCGGTCACAGTTCGATTCCTAGTCAGAGCACATGCCCGGGTTGTGGGCTGGATCCCAGTGGGGGGCATACAGAAGGCAACCGATCAATGATTCTGTCTCATCATTGATGTTTCTCTCTTTCTGAAATCAATAAAAAATATACATACATATATATTTTTAAAAACAAGCAAACAAAAAACCTGTTTAACCAGGTTTAGCACAACACTTCCAAAATACTAGTATAACTGACCCCTGGATTCCTTTCTCCCTATGTTATTTATTAACGTCTTGCATGTTCCATAAACATAGCTGGGAAAGCATGGTCGAAGGCAGTACTTTCTCAGATGTGGCCAGAACTACTTGCATTATCAGGATGCAGATTCTGGGTGAAAGGGCGAGGGCTACGCCCTCCATCTTGCCCCAGGGTAAGGGCTACGCCCTCCATCTTACCTTGGCCACGTGCTTGGCAAGGAGCTTCTTCCCGGAAGTCTAAGCCTCTGCTAGCCACACCCAGGAACAAGACACCGACTTGCTCCTGGCCAATCGGCAAGGCCACAGTCCTTTCTCCTCCCCTTACTCCAACCCCCACCTATAAAACCCGTCTCCACACAGAGTTCTCTCTCTCTCTGCTTCCTGTCGCTGTGTCGGCAAGGTGGGGGAGCCGAGCTAGCTCGAATAAAGACTCTTATGCTTTTGCATCGGACTGGCTGGCTCCCTGATGTGGTTTCTTGGGGATCCTGAAATCTGGGCATAACACTGGGAACCCGCACTAGACCCTCTGAACCAATGCCTGGGAATGAGGTTCAAGATTTCACATACTGAACAAGTGCCTCCGGGAACCTAATGTGCACAGACTCTCAGCCATTGGCCTTGGATGTCAAGGATTCTAGAACAGTTTGTACTTTAACAGAAGTTTCATAACTGAGAAAGCTCACTCCTCATGGGATGAATCTCAAAAGGTGGCATTTTGGAGACTTGGTCCAGAGATGGTTTACATACCAGAAGGTCTACCCAGGACGGAAGAGGTTGTGTCTTTTGTGCCGGGAACCTAATTACACCCTCTTTCATTCTTGGAAGTGGCTCAGCTTAGACATAAATTATTTATTCCACCTAGAGCCTTCCACTCTTCAAATCACACCAGTTAGGCAGCTTCTCCCTTAGCCAAGCGTGGGAATTCCACTATCACTGAAGTTCACCATTCTTCCCCCGGAGTAATTTTTACTGTGGGAAGTAATCTTTATAGAAGCGAAATCCCATGAAGAAAAATCCATCTTCCTTAATGTACCAGCTCTGAAATTCTATCCCCAGAGTTCATCTCAAGATTGCATACATTTATTTGTGAATAATGTCATCACTTTTGGATCTTTTCTGCTTTTGCTGACCTCATCTTCAGCCTTCCCAAGAACTGTCTCCTTCAGTTCCTCCTGGATTTCCATGCCTGGGACGCTCCTCCTCCCTGCCATTGCACAACCAGCTTAGGGTAAAGAACCCCATTATCGCTGCTCTTTGTGACCTCCATGAGTGTGTGCGTGCATGAAGGTATATGTATATGTGCAGGAGTGAGATAATCCCTTCACTGGAATCTCTCTACCCACGAAACAGGCAGCAGGCAGGTGAAGATAAATGGCCCTAGGACAGGCCCGACTTACACCTCATCGTCACAGTTCAGGGGCTTCTCCAGTCTGTAGCCCTGCGGCAGCTTCTCGTAGAGCTCTGCACACGTCATCCCGCAGTAGGGGGTGCCTCCTGGAAGACAGGAAACACCGTGCCCTCAGCCCCTCCAGGGCAGAAGCCAAAGTCTTCTGCCCAGGGGCTCAGAAGCCAAGAGACTGGGAGAAGGAAGAGTGTGTCAGGGTGCACACCCAGCATGACCTTCCTCTCTGAGCACACCCACCGCAAGCAAAGCTGGCCTTGGGCTACGGACGGCACCACAGTGCAAAGATCCACGTCCTACCTCACTGCGCTACTGCTTTCCAAGTCTGTCGCACACAGCACACCCATCGTATCAACAAGGTGTATCCTTTTCCTAACTGGAAGTAGTTACATTACATAATTCTTGTTTTATCTACAACAGCTCCTGTCTAATTTTAAATCTAAAAGCATACACAGTTGTAGAAAACTTGGAAAATATAGAAAAGTATGAAGAAAAAAAATACAATAGCTTTTATTACCCTTCTGTGTAGTCCTTCCAGTCTTTTAAAGTGTAATATTTAAAACTGGGGTCATGATGAATGTGAAATTTATTTTGGGGGGCATGCACACTCTCACAGGCTATTCAGTAGCCTTCAAAATGTGATTTTTTACTCGACTACATCATACCACCTTGACGGAAATAAACCTGGAAGAGCTCTCTGACATCTTTGCACAAGCGGGGACAATTAACCTATAACAAAGTTCACGGCCACCAGGTTGTTACAATTATACGTGACATCAGATATGGAGAAACATGGGACTAAAACCCACTCACGCGTGGAAACCCACACGGCTCTGTTTCCAAGTGACATCTGGTGGCACCGCATACAGATGGTCCCTGTGGGGTCCACAGTGAGGGGCACTGGGAGACACACCGGATACTCACCTAGGCTCACGATCTCCCACAGTAACACTCCGTAGGACCATCTGCGGGCGGGAAGTGGGAGAGCAATCATCAGCATCCTCAAAGCGCTAAAGCAGTCATCGTCTGCCCACAGCCAGGAGGACTGACCCTTCCTCGAAGAGAGAGTGCTAAGTGTCTGCTCGCTGGGACGGGCCCATGCACACAGCACGTGCTCCTCTCCTCCTGGTCTCGGGGGGATTGTAACAGGGAAATGGCCGGTCCTGCCGGAGCCCCACTTACTTCAGGCAGAGAGTACAGGTGGTGCTATGGGAAGCAGGTCAAATTCTAGGCCAGACAAATTGGCGTTAAATCCCACCTCCGCCACCTGCTGCTCCTGCAACCTGGGATAAATTACTACACCCTCAGGCCTTCGTATATGATTCGGAAAGTGGGGATGCCAACTTCTACCTCTGAGCTATGCGGACATGATGTGAGATAACGCCTCAAAGGCGCCCTGCACACAGTGCGGGTACAGTAATTGCCACCTCCTCCTCACCGCCAGTATAAGAAAACCCCCTGAACAAGTCCCCTCAACCCTCACGGCCTCAGTTTTTCCTCCTGAAAATAGGGCATGTGGGTAAGATGGTCTAAGTCTCAATCCCACCCCTTCCTTCCACCATCAGCCCGAGCCTTGTCACTGCAGCCCGCAAGGGAGGTGGTCTCCCGGGTGACCCCCCAGCCAGCCCTGACCCTCAGCAGCTATCTGGGTCTCAGGCACCAAGCTCAGTCTGGAAGTGGAGCCCCGGAGGGGGGCCGGTGAGCCCCTTGCTCCTCTGGACATCAAGCCTTGGCCACGAGGTCTGTCCTTGACCAGCAGAAGGAAACCCAAGCCTCCCTCCGTGACTCCACCCCGGACCCTGCCACTCTGGCTCCATTTAGTCTATGACTTTATGTACTGAGTAGCTTTGCTCCCGGAGAGACGCGAGGCGTACTCACACGTCACTGTTGGTTGTGTAGACGCTGTAATTGAGGGACTCGATCGCCATCCAGCGCACTGGGAGCCGCCCCTGCAGAGAACAAAGGGAGATGCACTTGGGCGGGAAGGACCCTGCATGAGGCTGGCTTCCCCGAGGCGGGGCTCACTCAGGCCCCAGGGAGCCGTATGTGAGCTCCAAAGACACAAGGAATGACAGGCTCAGGAGCTGTTGTTTGAATATGTTCCACCTACAAGTGTGATTTCAAATTCAAAGACCTGCAAGTAATGTAAGTCCTACTTACCTCCAGGGGTCCTACTGCAGTTTTACATGAACTAAAATGGGTTTGCATGTGAGTGTATGTGTGTACTTGTAGTCACTTATTCCTTTCATTTTATTTTCATTAATCCTCACCCAGTGCTATTTTTCCCATTGATTTGTAAAGAGAGTAGGAGAGAGAGGGGAGAGATAGAAACATTAATGTGAGAGAGACACATTGATTGGTTGCCTTCCACACGCACCCCAACCGGGGCTGGGGATCAAACCTGCAACCCAGGTACATGCCCTTGACCACTGAGCTACAGCAGCCAGGGTCATTCTTTTATTCAATTTGTGACTCTCAGAGACACTCAGAGGTTTGAAAGGGGAGACAGGGCATAGAAACCGAGACTGAAATTGTAACGTGGGAAGGCGAAGGCGGTGCAGGAGGTGGGGGAAGAGTTGCCAGAGGAGGGGACTTCGAGCTTGGTTCTGAGATGTGTAGGCGGCTCAGGTGGGCAGGGGAGGAGAGAGCATGGCAGGCCACAAGGAGCGGGGTGCAGATGTACCACCAGCGGAGGGAAGGACCTCATGGTTTACACGGGGTTTGGAGGTGGGGTGAGACACACTCACACTTTGGGGGCCTGGCCCTCTAGGCTATCCCCATTTTCTGGTTTATTGAGTCCAGTCTTGGAAAAATTAGATGCGGACTAGACATTGGGGAGTGTGACTTCTGAGTTTTATTCCTAATTTCCTCAATTTTGCTCTGATTTGGGGCTCCCTATCCACCCACCCCAGGGATCCTATGAACCTATTGAGAGAGATACCTGTGCCAGGGATCTGTCCAGGTGCTGACCGTGGCATTTTAGCCACATTCGCTGGGTGGGACAGAGTCAGGAGTCTTTTAGGGGCTCTTCCTCAGCCCCCTGACACTGGAGCAGGCGTCCTCCCAGACCACCCACCCGTGAGCCCAGCCCCGCCCCAGGGTCATGCCTGCAAGCTCAGTTCTCTCCCAGGTCTTTGTGAAGCTCTTTCTGCTCATAAATCCTGAATAGGAATTTCATACTTTAAGGCTCAGGTATGGAAGTGTCCTTTGTCACATCTACATCTTCAGTACTCTCAACATTCCACCTCCCTTCACAGTACACCCACCCCACCCACATCCCTACCTGCTAGTCTAGTTCTCTCCCCACAGCAAAGCTAAGGACTGGAAATAGTTCCTACATTCTCTGTTCTGACTTTGCTTTCTCTTCCCTGGTGGCTTCTGACCTCATTCCTCCTAATTACTAATTTCCTTGTGCACTTTTCATTTTTTCACCTGTTTCAGATCTGTCCACAGCTATCTGTCCCCACTGCTATCACCGAGGGTCAGGCCACCGTCACCTTTTACCGGATGGCACCCTCCTCTCCCTAAGGGTCTGTTCTCCACACCACAAGCAGAGTGTCACTCTTAATGGCAAGTTCAGCCACGTGGTGCCTTTCCTTAAAATTTCTCCATGTCCCTATTGTCCCAACATCCCAAATCCTTAGTTGAATCCCAAATCCTTAGCTGGAATTCAAGGTTTTTCAAGAAGACACTATCCCTTCTTCCTCCCCCAACCTTGAATTTTTAACTCTCTTTTCAGCATGACACTCCAGCCATATTGAATTACCTAATTCCCAAATGTCTCATATTTCCCTTTGCCTCAAGGCTTTTAGACATCCTGCACCTCCAGATCATCGAATCCATTCTCACATCACTGCTATCTACTTAATATCCACTGCAACTCAGCCTCCTCCAGGAAGCCTTCCATGATTTTCCATAGGCTCACCTGGCTGTGCGTCCTCTGTGTTCCCATGGCATGTGCTTTCCTGCCCCTCGGCATGTGTTAATGATGACAGTTGTTCATTGTGTTTACCTGTGAGCTCTTTGAAGGTGGAAACTGTGTATGACTTACTTTATCTCCAAACTTAGCACAAAGTACAAAACATTGTAGTAAAAAAAAATCAATTATGAGGGAAAGCATATGTTAATCAATGAAAATAAAATCCCATGTCACTTAGTACATTAGTTGGCAACACTTCCTATATAAGGATCACCTGGGATTTTTTTTAAAAAAAACACACAGACACACACACAAACTGATGCAGAACAACTAAGTCAGCATATCTAAGCAGCCGGGCTCCACATCTGTATTTTTAAAAAGCTCCCCAGCTGGTTCTAAAGTGCAAGTTGAAAATCTGACTTAAATGGGCCAGAGAAAGTAGCCACTCTGCCCTCCGGTGGTGTCTTCCTACATTGCACCCTTCTTGCAAGGACCTTGCCAGCCTCTCCAATCCCTTCTCCTTTCCTCCGCTGCTTTCTTCATCCCTGTATCCTTCCTCCACTGACCCCATGCCACCAGGGAACACTGCCCTGCCATTAGGAAATAGAGTTAAGCCCCAAACAGTGCTCTGTTCCTTTAAGAATTCCTCGTAACCTCCCCAAGACTACACAAATCCCTGCTCTTTATGAAATACCAAGCAAACCAGCAATCGCCTTGGACATCTGAGAGCATCCAAATAAAGTGAGTAGGTTGTGGGATAACTCGTACTCATCCCTCCACCCCTCACCTAGGGACCACGGCACCCAAATGCAGGAGCGAAGCGAGGAAAGGGATTCTGTGAGGGAGACAGGAGACTTCCAGGTGGCACAGGATGGGGAGGGGGGAAGTGGAGCAGTGGGTCGTGGGTCCTGCTACCTTAAAGACAAGCCCAGCAGAGAAACATCTGCTTTGAGAGGGACAAATTCTGAAAAGCTTAGGGAGCTACCCCTCAGGGAGGCACCTGTGGGTTCAGAAGGTGACAGGTTGGGTGGTGTCTCTAAGGGCCAAAGGGACCCCACTTCAAACCCTGAACAAGGAAAGGAGTGGAAAGGTCTGAGTGGCTCCGTTCACTGTGACTGTAACTGTGAAAACATGGATGCTTGTGGGAGGCAATAAGTAAAAAATAGAAAAAAAGTGTCACGGTGGTGAACTACAGGTCATTTCCTTTTCAAAGCATTCTTGAATCTTGCTTCTGTGTTATCTTGTCAGCCACTAAAATAAGCGCATTGAAAAGAAAGGAAGCCTGTGTTGGAGGATAAACTCTGAAACCTGAGCCTTGTGGAGGCAATTGGGGAGCCCCCAAGTAAAAACAGCCTCTATATCACAGGAAAACTGGAGCCGTCCCAGGAGCGCCAAGCCCAGGCAATGCTCATCACGGCTGGAAAAGGGAGAGCTAGCCACTGAGTGACCCCGCAAGCACATGCAAGGACAACAGGAACTGCCACCCCGAGCCCCGCAGCCCAGCCTCAGGGGAAGCAGGGGTGGTGGCATGCTGCTGGGGAGACCGCTGAGCCTCCCTGAAGACAGCAGAATGCTCTTCAGTTACTTTCTGAGCCTCTCCCAGCTAAGACTCAGGGTTCTCTTCAGGCACTCCCCAAGCCAGTGTGTCTGCCCCTGTGCCAGTCAGAGCCAGCCCACAGGAGGGGGCTTACCTGGAGAACAAAGAAATCTCCAGGGGCCTGCATGGAGAGCCCAGCCCCAAGCCAGGCCCTCAGCAGCCAGGGAGCCATATTCTTCATCAGCGGGTGCTCCCTTGATGCATCAAGCTCCCTCCCTTTCTCCTTTCCCCCACCTTGTTTCACTAAACCCCCTTTGAATCTGTTTCTCCTTCTACCCTGATTTCTATCCTGGGATTTCACACTGGCACAGTATGAATACCCAGGGATGTGGCATTTCCAGGGCTTTCTGATTCCAGGGTGGGCAACAAAAGCAGAATGAGGTCCAACTTCTCACTTCTGCTAACACTGTGGTTAGGTTCTCCCAGAATCGGACACAAGCTAAATATTACTGTTTGGGAGAATGGATTTCATTAGGTGAACGTGGATTTGATTGATTTGGGCTTGAAAGGGGCGTGGGGAGCTTTTTGCAAAGAGGGGAATCTGTGGGCCTTTGGAAGTCCCGAGTTTCTCCCTGGGGCTCCGTGTGATTTGGGAACCTCGTTAATTGACTTTCCTTATATTTGGAAAATATGCTCAGTGTCTTTTTTTGCCCCTCCCATGTTTGCTGTGCGTGGAAGGAGATATGGGAGCTCCTCGCACAGGGTCTGGCCGGATCCAGAGCTGAGCCCTACACCGCGAGGCTCATGTGAATGAGGACCTGGCCACCTGTGATACTGGCTTTTTTGATGGTGGTTTGGATCCTCCAGTCATGTTAGGAACCATAACTTAGAAAGGATGTTTGCGGGCCAGGGCGTATCTCCTGGGGTCCAGGTAGACGCCTCGGTCACCGCAGAGCAGTGGTCTTAGAGCAACAACATCAGGGTGGGAAGGCGCCTTGGGAAAAGCGTTAGTGGGTCTGTTTGGAACTCACCATCGTCTTTTTCACATAAACTTCTTGACCTCGGGACAATCCAAAATCGGCTATTTTGGCTACATAGTTTTCACCAACTAAGATGTTCCTGGCAGCCAGATCCCTGTGGATAAACTGAAATTTCAAAAAACGTCATGTATTTCCAGCATCATCTTTGCTTTTTCAAGTCATGTTGTTAGTACCATGCCCTGGGGGCCAGCACTTTGGGAACTAGCGATGAGAGGTTAGGATGAAAATGGGTTTTTAAATGTCACCAGAATCCAGTTCCCTTGAAGTTGTTCCCTAAAGCCCTCAGTGGATTCCACCAAATCTTGGGAGATGTATTTCAGTGGGGGAAACCAGGTCATTAAATCTCCCCGTTGCCATGTAAGTCCTCTGCTATGAGCATTATTTGGGCTAAGACGGGTTAAGGAACTTCACCAAATACATATGGTAATATTCACTAGAAAAATATATTGCCCGTGCTGAGCATTAACACCTATATAAATGGATGGAATATTAACAAAAAGATTAAAATTAGGGAGATTGTAAGAGGAATTAGAGAAGAGAGGTTGACTGGGAAAAAACGTACAAATTTAAACTGATTCTAGAGGGCATTTCCAAGGAAAGATGTCCCAAGCACGGTTTCTCGTGACAAACCTGTTTTTGGCTCAAGTAGTCCATGCCCCGGGCCACATCTGCGGCAAAGTGGAGCAGCTGCTGGGAGGACAGCGTGGAGGCGGTGCTGTTGGCGATGGCGAAGGCCGGGTCGGTCTCCAGCACGCGGCTCTTGCGCAGGAAGTCCAGGAGGTTGCCGTGGGGGGCATACTCGATGGCCAGGTACAGGTAGCCTGTGGGGAAAGGGAGAGACACCCTTACCAGGGGGCCTAAAAAGCTCAAAATTTCTGAGATGTGCTATGGCCCTTGGAAGTTGCTTCTCAAACTTGTCATCTACAAGTAGCATATCTAGTGGGACCAACCTCGGTACTGCTGGGACAGCAGGAGGAGAAGCGATACCTCCTGCCATACTTGAAGAGTGCCTACGAGACCAAGGTGCCCCTCTTTCCCGCCCCTCCCCTCTCCCACCAAATGCGGACTAACACCAGCTTCCTGAACGCTTCCACCTACTCTGTAGTAACAGTCTTGGGAAATTAAAGCATTTGTTTCCAGGGCATGTAAGGCAGCCAGTCCACATCATCTTTTTTTGTTTATTTATTTTTTGTCAATCCTCACCCAAGGATATTTTTTCATTGATTTTTTTTTTTTTTAGAGAGAGTGGAATGGAAGAGGGAGGGATGGGGAGAGAGAGAGAGGGAGAGAAAAACATCAATGTGAGAGAGATACATCCATTGGTTGCCTCCCCCCTGCACCCTGACTGGGGCTAAGGATCGAACCTGCAACCCATTCACATCGATTGGTTGTCTCCCCCACGCACCCCAACCAGGGATGGGGATTGAGCCTGCAACTGAGGTATGTGCCTTGACTGGAATCAAACCTGGAACTCTTCAGTTTGCGGGTCAACGCTCTATCCACTGAGCCAAACCGGCTAGGGCCACTTCATCTTTTATTTTTTTATTCAATCTGGTTGAGAACCTAATATGAGCCAGCCATGTTATTTCAGTGTGTCTCTACTATTCTTGAGGTTATTTTAAAAAACAAATGAAGACAACTAAACAATGATTAAATATCCACAGCAGAAGAACCCACAGCTAGTAGCTTACTCTCCCCAACCTTCTGCTCCTGCCTAAAACCCACACCAAGTCCCCTTACTGCCAGTCACTGGGCCGCAGAGCCCAGTGTCAGAGGTTGCATTTTGCTTAAAGAGACCGGAAAAAACACACAAATAAAACAATGGTTTTTAGAACACATTATGGTCCATTGTCTTATTTTTTATTCAATTGGTTATTTTTCTTTAAAAAACAACAACAATATTTTTTGATAAAACATTGATCTTTGGAGCCAGTGAAAAGTAGAGTGGTTTTACTATCTTTTTAGGGCTAATACCTTTGATATAACTAAATTTAAAATGTGGAATGATTTTGAACTTAAAAGGTATTCTAAGAAATTAAATTTCTGGCCAAAATAAAAAAAATTTCCTAGCACTGAATCCTGTTGACTGTAAGGAAAGATATACATAGTTCCTGGTATGAATATGCTTTCTCACTTCTTTACTGAAATATAAACCTTAAGAACCAATCAATTACACCCTAATGCAGGGGGGAGGAACCTTTTTTCTGCCAAGGGCCATGTGGATATTTATAACATCATTCACAGACCATATGAAATTATCTACTTAAAAATTAGCCTGCTATATTTGGTCAAACATTTAATTAATTCACCCTCAATGCCTTGGCAGGGCCAGACCAAATGATTTCATGGGCCTTATACGGCCCGAGGGCCGGACATTCCCCACCCCTGTCGTAATGTGACAATAGAGCAAAATTGAAAAAGATATATTTTTCTGTTGTTGGTTATTTTTTTTAACTTTCATTTACTGTTGCCCCATGCTGATGACTGTTTTCAGGAAGTGGCTCAAAAATAAATGTCATTACTCCATTCTCTAACGTAACGGACATGCTCTGACTTTCAGAATGACACCCTATTAGATTGCAGAGTGATGTATTGTCTGCCTCACCAGTATTTTTAGTTTAATAAATTGAGGAAAAGGAAATAGTCTCTTTCCCATTGTTGGTTTTGTGCTGCAAAGTCAACAAGGGGTTGTCAAGTTTGTAAATAATTACTCTGTGGAGCTTTTTTGTAGGAGAAAACTTTTCCACGAGAAATTGAGTGTAAGCATAGATTCCGAACCACCAACCCAGGTGGCATGCAGAGGTGTCTCTCAATAAACATTTAAATTAATAATATATGACATACTCAACAGAAGCGCTCAGCAAATATACGAATCAACAATGTAGGTTGAACTTTAAGAGTATGTGCAACATAGGGTAGTTGTCAAGCTCCGATGTAATTGTACAGGAAATTGTACAAGTTGAGAAAATAATAAAGCTCATTATTATGATGATTATTTGCCCGAAGTATTATCAAGTGCTTACATATTACAGATCGCTGGCATTCATGGATTTGACATCCAGAACCTCAGCTGCATGGGATTGGTAGGAAATGAGAAGATAGTTAACCAGAACCAAGGCCTTCGCTCTGCCTAGGACTGAGGGCTCCGGCAGAGATAGCTGAGCAAACTTCTGGATAAGCGAGCACAGGGCGTGTGGGAGCCAGGGATGCCTTTGGGTGGAAATGGCTGAACCACATCAGAGGGCAAATGATCCCGCCTTAGCTCCTACCTCCAAAAAGATGCCAAACCTCAGCGCAGTCTATAAACGAGGCTAGTCATTCAGATTGAAACTGTAACTTAAGGTTATTCTCTTTCCTAATTTCAATGTGGAATTTGCCTGTTTAAAAAAATAAATAAATAAAACCTGTCAGGAAAGACAGGAAAGAGCATCTCACCACGATGTTCACACGCTCCCAAGAGATTGATGATGTTCGGGTGGTGTCCCAGTTTACAGAGGACCTCCAGTTCTCCCGCGAAGTCCCTGTGGTCATCTTTGGAGGCATATTCTGGGAAGAAGGTCAAGAGTTAGGATCCCTGTCCGTCATTCCTCTTCAGAAACAACTGGCCCCTCCTCCTCCCTGGGGCCCTCGAGTGCACTCGGCCACCAATAGGTCTAGAAAACCATGGAGAAATCAGAGATGGTGCGAAGGAAGAGTCGTGTCACTGCTGACACTTGGGACTGGTACTGGTGTTGTAGGCGCTGCCCTGTGCATAGTAGGATGTCTCACAGCATGTCTAGCCTCTACTCACTAGATACCAGTATCCCAACCAAAAATGTACCCAGGCATTGCCAACTGCCTCCCAGGGAAAAAATCAGCTCTGGTTGAGATTCACTGCACTAACATGTTCTTGTTCATTATTTGCTGTCAGATGCCCAGGGAGAGGCCTCAGGGGGGATGGAGCTGCCTCCACTTCTGGACTCCAGCTCTTCCAGCTCCAGCTCCACCCCGAAGCAGACGTGCTGAGGAATAGGACCACGTTTCATTGAAACGTCACCAATAACGCACACACTTCACTTTGCTCATGATTTTAACTGCTTTTCCACAAGCCAGACCTGCGCAAAAACTCAAATCCCAATGACTTTTTGATAGAAGCTGCTTGGTAGGATAGAAGCTGACTTCCATTCATCTCTTGTTGCCCTGTCTCTCCACTGGCACCTGGAGCAGAGGGGGCATCACCAGGCACCAGCAGGCTGGGCGGAAGGCCCATGGATCGATGCCCAAACAGATCAGCCTCGAGTCGGTGACAGTGTGCGGTCACTGTGTTTAGAGAAAGAGCAGGGTGCTGGTGTCTGTGTGCGTGAAAATGACGGCCCTGTGTCGTTTGGGCTAAGGATCCTGTAAGACTAACGAGCAGGCGATCCCTGTCCACATACACCACAGCAGCCGTGGGCCGGTGCCTTGGGAGCATTTCAGATGTGACATTCTTTATAGTGAGGGTGTCCCCCGTTTGGATGTGTCATCTGCCTGCAGAAATCACACATCCTGGGGCTGTTAAGCTATTTCACCTCTTCACACGGGCATGACGTAGACAGTTAGGCTCAGGTCAGACCCCAACAAAAACTGATTTTACAAGGTCCTATACCCTCTCTCCCTCACTATCCTTACTGCTCCCCAAACTCCCTGTGACTAAGGCAGCAAAACAAAAAAGGGATTCCAGGCTGCTAAGCAGGTGTGTGTGTGTGTGTGTGTGTGTGTGTGTGTGTGTGTGTGTATGCACATGTGCACTGAAACATTACTTTCTGTAAGCATAGTTAATATTTTGCTTATTTGGTTTTGTTTGTTTTCTTTTTTTAAAATATATTTTTATTGATTTTTAGAGAGGAAGGAAGAGGGAGAGAGAGATAGAAACATCAATGATGGGAGAGAATCATTGATCGGCTGCCTCCTGCAAGCCCGTCATTGGAGACTGAGCCCACAACCCGGGCATGTGCCCTTGACTGGAATCGAACCTGGGACCTTTCCGTTCACAGGCCAACGGTCTATCCACTGAGCCAAACTGGCTAGGGCTGTTTGTTTTCTAACAATGCAGAAAGCAGTGTGATTGAGTAAGATTTAGAGTTAATTCTCGTCCGAGGCAGAGTGCTGCTCAGTCCTGGGTTTCTGAGGAAACCCAGCAGTGACCTTAGAGAGCCTTATTACGGAGCAACCCAGCGTGACAGTCCGTTCCCGCTCTCGCACACCACTGCCCCAGCCGATGCGGCAAGAGGCCAGCCTCACACTGGCGTCCTCTGAGCGCTGCCGTTTCCCACAGGAGAGAGGACAGCCAGTGTGGCCAGGGCGCCAGCGACTCTGCCTTCTCAGAAGACGTTCATTACCCAAGCTTGCTAAACAGGAAGCACCGAACAGGCTTGAGATGAACCCGACTGGAAGATTTAGTTCTTGTCATCTGAGATCAGTGCCTTTCAAGCTCACGTGTGCAGAAGGGTCCCCGAGAAAGCTAAGGACACGGTTTCTCCTGCACCCCCCAAGAAAGGCAAATGGAGCAGAACCGGGGCTGGGAGAAGCCCCAGTCGATGCATTTCTGACTATGTCTCCAGGACTTTTGTTGCAGACAATCCACGGAACAGTGGTTTGCAAAGTGTGGCCTCCAAACCCTCAGTATTAGTGGCACTTGGGAACTGATCGGAATTGCAGACTCTCTGGCCTTGCAACCGACTTACTGAATCAGAAACCGTGGGGTGGGCCCGGGGGCTGCCTTTAAACCGGTCTCCCAGGGGATCCTGATGCGCTGAATTCTGAGAACCACTGCACTGAGAGAAGCAGCAATGCTCCCAGAGGTTTGCTAACAGAGAATCTGTGTGTGACAGAGAATCTGTGCTCTCGTGTCCCAAGGAACCAAGACAGTGTGTTTAAATAGCTCATCTTCATGTTGACATCCTGACCCTATCACAGGCTGACCTCAAAGGAAACCTCACCTCCAGTTGCTCGGAACAGCTGCCTCTGACACGGTGCCAATGTTTTGCTTAGAGAATGCAAGACCACAGAGGGAAGCTGCGACAGGAAGCCCAGCTTTCTCCCCACCCTGCTGAAGTGCTGACTCGACCTGGCCACGCACTGACCTTTCATCCTCTTGATGGCAGCGTCCATCCGCAACCCGTCCTTCTTGATCCGCGCCTTGAGAACCTGGCCAAAGTTCCCCTCCCCGATCACATCTTGAAACTTGATGTCATTCCAGTCCAGCACTGGGTAAATGGTGGGGTCCGGGTTGTTCTTGGCCTTCCTGTTCAGGGCCAGGGTTCCTGAGTTGAACTGCACAGCTGGCTCTTCCCTCTGGAAAGATATTGTTTTCATGGTGTCATGTCAGGGTTTTTTAAAAAATAATTCTAAGGTTGTAGCCACACCAGGTAAACAAAGAAATCTGATTCTAGAATGGAGGTGGAAATGGGTGTTACCTAACAAACCCATTTTGGTGAGCTGGCTGTCCACAGAGCGGCCTGGGCACAACTCCAGGCCTCGGTGGGGAAGCATGCCACAGCCGATTAGCAATGCCTGCACGGAAGCATGCCACAGCTGATTAACCATGTCTGCACAGAGCGAGGGAAGCGGAGTAACAGTATGTCTGCCATGGCATGGCATGACCCCGAGGTATCTACACCTGAGTAGGTACACTCACTACACTCTGCTGTGGGATGAGCAAGTATTCGATCCTGACTTGGAAAACAACTCAAAGATTCTCGCTGGGGCAGTCACGGGACATGGAGAGCCTTCCTAGCATCACCTTGGTCCATTCTGGGTCCTCCCTCCCTTCATCCCTCCCTTCCTCTCTCCCATTTGTCTTGAAGCTTAGAATCTCCCAGGCCCACGGTGGAGCAGACTGGCTGCAGGGTGACTGAGGCCTAGAGCAAAGCCCAACACAGGGCTCCTTTTCTCCGAGTTTAAGTAGCTGCTCACTGCATTGTGACGCGCTCCAGCACCGCCATCCCCCTTGCTGGTCCTGCCTCCCCAGTGACAGCCTGAGTTGAGCAACTCCGAGTCAGATCATGCAGCTTCCCTGTCCCCCACCGAGCGGAATCTCGGGACATGTGCACATCAAGATACACCTCACTGGGAACACGCCATTGCACTCAATGGTTCGTGTACAGAATCATCAAAGTTGGGTGCAAATTAATCTTACGGGGCCTCATACCACAATCTAGAGTGATGTTCAGGCTGTGGCATCCCAAAGGACTCCAATGCATGCCTGCTGGTGAAGCGCGACTTTGTAGACCTTCGCTACTACTGGTCAAAATTTCTAGATGAAGGAGAGGCCATGCCACGGGCCTGCACTGTGACTGCAGACCGAAGGGTACGCAGGAGTAGGAGAGGCACACGTGTACATCATCCTTACATATATGAGGCGCGGTGGGATTGAGGAAGATACCTGACGTACGAAATGGGAACTGGACATGGAAAAATGTGGGGAAAACCTGTCACACTGAGGTCTGCTTGCCCTCAGGTCCTTCCTTACCAAAGGTGTCCGGTTCTTTATTTTGCAAGATTACTCGCTCCGGTGACTTATCCCTCGGATGATCATACATCTCATGTTGTCAGGGTGACAGTCCTGCCTTAGGCCTGGTATCCTGCTTAAGTGTTAAGAGCAACCTCTTTTGCTCTCAAAATTGTCCTGTTTTGGACAGGAAACCCTATGGTTATGCTATCATCTCCCATTCAATAATGGAAGCCAAAGAGAAGGCGAGAGTCGCCTAAAGGACGTGTGTACAAGAAAAGTGCCTAGTGCGCGTGTGTGAAGTGAAGGGTCTGTGTGTGTGTGGCCCTGCGCTGGCGAGCTGGTGGGAAGGAGACACTACCACGTTCTGGAAGGCTTGGGCCATCCTCCTCTGGACGGTCGCCCTCTTCAGCTGCAGCATGATGAGGAAGGCCAAGAGCACCGTCAGGCAGGTCATGCCCGCCGAGCCCAGGATGGCGATGAGCAGCATCTTCCCGCCGCCGAGCTCCGCTGGTGCTGCGTGGGGGACACAGGACACGCAGGGGGGTTAGTGCGGACAGAGAGCGGCCCAGGCCGCCTGGGGAGAAGTCGCGGTGGAATGAGACTCTAAGCCAGTGGTTCTCAACCTGTGGGTTGATACCCCTTTGGGGGTCAAACGACCCTTTCACAGGGGTGCTTTAATTATGTTCAATTTGTAACAATGAAATTGGGGGTCACCACAACATGAGGAACTGTATTAAAGGGTCGCGGCATTAGGAAGGTTGAGAACCGCTGCTCTAAGCCAACGAATTGCTATGGGACCTAGGGCTACTCATTTATTTTCTGAAACTCAATGGAGATGAGTCTGATTCATGGGGTTGTCTTAAGATCCTTAAAAAAAAAAGTGCAAAAGTGTTTTTTAAATGGCAATGTACTACTCATCGTTAGTCGTCATTTGTTCAAGTTTTACTTGCCAGTAGAGGCCCCAGCTGATGCGCATGATCAAACAGCAGTGAGAATGGCTGACTAGATGCGTGACTTTGGAAAGGGACTAACCTCCCCGCACATTCTCCCCACTCGGAAAAGCTTCAGGATGCTACGAGCTTAGAGTCAGTAATAAGATACCTTGTTGTGATTTTTTTCTTGTTTTAAAAAGTGGTTGGAGAAAACCTGAAGGTACCAATGGGAGAAGGAAGGAAAGGAGGAAGAAAGGAACAAGGGAGGGAGGGAAGAGAAAAACTATTAAACTTAGGGCTCAAGTCAAAATAAACTATTAAAGACTAAGGTCTAATCCTGCCACTTCTGTCCCTTATTTAAATTCAAACAAAATTAAATTCCATGTATTTTTATGAAAAATAGCATGTAGAGCATGCCCCATCTTCTTACAAGATTCTTTTGCGATCATATATCTTTCCTTCTATCTCTGTGCATGTGTGTAAAGAAATGTCCAGAATGGAAGGGTGAGGGGTGTTTGTTATGCCTTGTTTAATTTTTCTGCTTGTATTTTATATGTAGCTTGTATGCATTTTACTAAAACACAAGCAACTGTAAAAATTATGCATTTGTTAAGGATGTGACCGGAAAACTGTAATTTTCTATAGTTGACAGATTCATCATACCTCTGACATTTCAATAATGTTCCAGAGAATCAGCATTGAAAACATAGCCTGTTTGATCTTATTTTTTAAGCCCTAAGTAACCTTGAAGAAAGCAAGAAGGGTTTAGTGCTATAAGATTTTCTGTAAAAATAAACTCTATTCCAAATGCTAAATTTTCAGCAATCACCATTCCTTCTATCTCAGTCTCTTTGCGCGTGTCACACATACAGAGAACTAGGAAGTGTGATTTCCGATAAACTGCAAAGGGAAGGCCGTCCACACGCTGTGCCTCCGCGCCCCCCCTCCAGCCCCCACCTTTGTTCACTTAATTACATTCACAGGTTTTATCCGTCACAACCCCTGGGACTCAGGGATCTCTGGATCTCAAAGAGCTCAGTTTCTCTGGGCGAGTGGTTAGTGGCAGACGTGTAGGCATAATAACCTGATCCAAAAAGTAGGAGAAAACTCAGAATAGCATAGTGTCACCCAGGCTAAAAGAGCAGTTCATTTTGAGAAAGAATGGAGTGTGGTTCTTGGAGCCTCCCACAGCATCACCTCACAGTTCTGCCTTCACTAAGCAGGTTCCACACTCTTCTTCAAGGTCATATTCCTCAGAGCTTCTGTTGCTGGATGGGGAATGCTGATAGGCTAATACAGTCCAAGGTTTAATAAGAGGCAATGGAGCAGCAGGGGAGCCTTCCCAGGGGGCATTTTCACTTAAAGGACCTATCTAGAGATAGGGAAGCCTATTAGGACAAATGAATTATGCCCCACGACACAAATATGGGCTAAATATCTTAAGACAGTGGAGCTCTCTGATCCTCTTCCGAAATAATTCTCGATCCTATCCGCTCTACCAACCTTGAGACTTGGAGAGAGTTGTCAGCTCATGCGAAGAGGTTGGGTTGCTTGACCCTATGTTGTTCTCTGCAAAAATGTCCACCTGGTAAGGTGTTTGGGGCTCTAGGCCCTTGAGCTGATAGCGGGTGATGGTGACATTCTTGATCTTCACATCAATGTGCTGGTCTTCATTCTTGCCCCGAACCTTGTAACGGATGATAATAGAAGAAATAGAATAGCCGTCCACGATTGTCCAAGAAATCATGGCTGAAGAGTCTGTGATGTTGGAAATCTTGATGTTTTCGGGTTGAGGAGGGAGAACTAGAAATTTAAAAAATAAAAATAATAATAATATTTCACTTAAGATATACTACCATATCTTAGATTACTATGTTTTGAGAGTTAATGTCAGCTCATAAACTGAGAATGGCTAAGAGGTGTTTTCTCAGAAGGTAAGTCCAAACAATTGGTAGTGGACACCATGCAGATTTGATGGAGTAACACAACATGGGAAAATAACAACACATATATCACATGTTCATCGTCCTTATACTAAATTAAGGCCTCGGAAATTCTGTTACTCCAAAAATCTATATTATACTGTTCTTGATTCTGGGGAGAGCTGGCATTTATATAGGCTCTTCAACATAGTCATTCATTTTATCTTCACAACATTCTTACCATAAGTATTGAGGCCCAGAGAGGTTAAGTGACTTGGCGAAGGTCACACAGCTATTAAGGAGAAGAAATAGGATTGAACTCCTGGCAATCTGATGCCATAGTCTATAACCAGCCACTGTCCCATAGGACCCGTCCTTGCCCTAATGCATTTAGGGAGCAGTAGCAAGTCAGTGTACACATAAGACAATGTATTAAGCACTTTGTAAACAAACTGCTATCGAGATGTGGGGGAAAGAGATAGACTGCTCCATTAGGGTCATAGGAAGGATGAGAGAGAGACTCTGAGGTTTTCCAGATGTGAAGATGACATGCAGAGTCCTTCCTGCAGGCCCACTCCAGCTCCTTTCAGACAAAGACAAGCACAGGCCAGAAGGGAACTCTGTGACTCTTCAAAGCCTGAAACTCTCTGACTCAAGGAAAGTAGGTCTTGCCCTTGATATTAACTATGCCTTCCCTTTGTTTGGCTGTTTACAAGGTGCTTCTGTGTGCAGGTGCTCCCTTGACCCTGAAACCACACAGGCAGGTAGGTAACTGTAGGGCACGGCTATAGGGGTAAGCCTCGGACTGACCTGTTGGCAAAGCCACAAACAAGTCCCAGCTTAGAGGGCACAGTCCTCTTAGCATAATTAGGCTTGACCTTATGACACTCCCTAGATCCTTCCTAGGTAGCTAATGGGCTGTGGGAGGTGCAGCAAGTGCTGCCAAAACAAGTGAAACTCACAAGAACATTGTAACTATGGTGACCACTACCTTGTTTACCTCTGGCTATAAAATAAAGGCTCAGCTTGCCTCTGGATCTCTCTCTGTGGCCTCAGCCAGGCACAGGAGATCACCTAGACCCAGCTTATTCTCTTTGTCTTTTCTTCATCCTTCGCCACCCTCGCTCAGGCTTGTGGAACTGTTGGCTGAGCTGGCTCGGCACAGGTAACCAGTGCTGAGATTTTAATTATCCCAATTTTAGCAGCAAGAGAACTGAGACTTCAAAATATAAGGGACCTATACTGGTCCTAGTACGCAAGTAATAGAGCCAGGCCATTTCACTCCATATAAAAGTTATGGTTTATAAGCAAACGAGAACCTTCAAGAAATGTCTTGATGTACATCTTTTCTATTTTGTATCCTCAGAGATTTTATCCTTTCCAAATTTCCTCTCTCCCTGATGTTGATTCCCCATGTCATACTCTTAAGTAACTGTGGCAATCTATGAGAATCAGGTGGTAGATTTTGAGCTTTCCAAATCTGATTGTCATTTTCTATGTCTAACAGGTGGTAAATTATTCAAAATCACAATTAATTAATCAGCAATGTGTCTTAACTTCTTTTGCATCCGGTACCAAGCTTTTTGTAAATCTTTGCAAAAATATAAAATAACCTTCCTCCCACAAGGGATGACAGAGTAGTAGGAATATTAACATTTTCAGATTACTATGAACACATATTTAGTATTTGTATTAGTTGTGCCTCAAAAAAAATCAAGTTCTTAAACCAGTGGTATTCTAAGCAGTACCTTGAAAACACCTGCTGGAAGAATAATGACTATAATTTTGGTGCCAATTAAAAGTCATAAATATGCATGATGCCTGAGAGAAATCTTGGGCTCACTTAGTGAACCTCTGATTAAGATTCAGTGAGTCTGAGCCCAGTAATCTACATTTTAGCAGATTTCCCAGTGACTCTAAAGTAGATTCTGAAACACTTTAGGATAAATACTTATAAGTATTTATAATTTCACTTATAAGTGGAATCTAAAGAAAAAAATAAATGAAAAAAATAGAAACACAATCATAGATACAGAGAATAAACTGATGGTTGCCAGATGGGAGGAGGTTGGGGAGATTGGGTGAAAAAGGTGAAGGGATTAAGAAGTACAAATCAATAATTACAAAATAGTCATGGAGATGTAAAATACAGCATAGGAAATACTAGTATAGTCAACATTTGGTAATTATGTATGGTGTCAGATGGGTACTAGACTTATTGGGAGGGATCACTCTATAAATTATGTAAATGTCTAACCACTATGCAATACACCTGAAACTAATATAATGTTTAATGCCAACTCAAATTTAAAATTTAAAATAAAATAAAATACTTTAGGAAATGCTAACCAGATTATAAACAATTTAGAAGTTGCTGAGGAAAATTCTCCAATAACCAATCTTGCTTTGAAGCAGTTGGTTGCCCATCCAAAGAGACAAATGAGTAGCAAGGTTTAGCACAGTAAATAAAGAAAACATAGAAACGTTAATTAGAATCCTAAGGCCCTGAGTTATGAGCTGTAGAAGCCTGTTCCAGTTACTTTCCCTCCTCTGAGTGTCAGATTCCCTGTCTGTTAAATGTGATGATAATTCCTATTCTAATTTCCTCATAAAATCATGAAAGTGTTAAATGATATACTCTACATATACAGGGACACATTACACACATTTATTATTTTTCCCATATGTGTGGGGCCATAAGCCACATTTAATTCATTTCACTCCTTTCATATGGTCCAGATGGAATTGCTAGGGTGAGCACCAACATAAACTTTAAATTAGAAGCATTACTTTGGCTTCTGAACAACCTATATGCAACATCAGCCAATGACAACATAGCATATTAACAAATATATCAGGTAAGACTGAAACGTTCTCATCCATATCCTCCTTGCCCTAATTTCCTGACCCTGTAGGGACCGGCTCCTACCCTGCCAATGTCAGCATCTCCAGCATCAGCATCCTCACCCTTACCCCTATCAAATTCCACACAAGGCAAGTCCTCTTTCAGGGATTACTAGCTAGTTTTTATTTCATTCTATAAATATGATAATTACAATGTGATTTGATAGTATATAATTCTAACGAGGGTAAAATTTACACAGAATAGTGAACGAATATCTAAGACAATGTTGAAAAAGGAAATAATGATTCACCCTACAATTATCAAAACATTTAATAAATCCATAGTAATTTAAACAGGTGGAAATGGTACAGGAACAAACACACAGGTCAGCGGAAGAGAGAACAGAGTGCCCAGAAACGGAAGCAAAACCAGTGTGAGAACTGGGTGTCAGATACAGAAAGCATCACAAGTCACTAGTGGGACTATTCAATACATGGCATTGGGACCATCGGCTTGCCATACGTGAATAAATACGATTGAAATTTAAAAGATTAAAATACTTACACTCTATCCTCAAATAACATCCCTATATCATAAAGACCTAAATGTGAAAAAAACCACTACAACTACTGGAAAAAATATAGAGACTATATTTACCTTGGGGTAGGGAATAATTTCAAAACCAAAAAGTACAAACCACAAAGGCAACTATGGACAGGTCTGATTACATGTAAACTGTGTGTAGCGTAAAAAACACCACAAACAAGGTGAAAATAAAGAGATTAGGAGAATATATTTGCAATGTATGTAACAGGATCAGTATCCAAATTATATAAACAACTTTAACCAGTAAAAGAAGTCAACCGAGCCCATGGGCAAAGTTGTTGATATATCAACAAATATATCAAACAAGAGGAAATCTAAATGCCCCCAAAATGCCCAAGTTTAATATAAACTATTATGCAGAAGTTAAAAAAGCATAAGTCAGATCTAAGCAAATTAACATGGACAGATAAAATAATGTTTATTCAAAAAAGCAAGATAAAGAATAATATGTATGCATATGTATGTTATGGATAGCGTGTATTAAAATTCTACAACATTGAGTGGAAGGTACATAACAAACACATAATCTTGTTGTCTCTGGGGAGAGGAGACTAGAATTAGAGTAGGGATGATGGTCAAAGGGGACTTGGTATATCTGTCTTTTATTAGTTCCACAAATCAACAAAAAAGCTGAAAGTAAACATGACTAAATATTAGCAGTTGTTACTTGTGGGTGGTAGGGATGTATTTCTTGTACTATTCTCTGCACTACTCTGTAATTTTTAAATTTCACAGAATTTGTGAAAAATGATGGTGACTCCCTAAACACTGACAAAACCGTTGAGCTGCCCACACCACTGATACAAGAGAAGCACTGAGCCAGGTGCCAGACCTGTTACTGAGGAAGCAGAGGCCCGCGCAGGAGAGAGCCTCGGACATCCTGACTGAAGTAGTCGCTACTGTGGCCAAGAAATATCTGACCGCTCCAAGGCCTCCAATGCACAGACATTATTCTAAAGCCCTGAATTACAACAGAACTCTCTGCTTAATGATGAAAAAGCTTTCAATGCCACAAAGAAACCCGAGAGGTTGCAACTCATTTTAAATAACCAATCTGAAATTAAGAGCCTAATTTGCAGAATATTTTGAAAGAAAAGTCATATTCCTACTACTTTTGAATATATATACATTGTAGCTCCAAGATTGTCTGTTAAGAATATTTGTCAAGCAGAGTTATTTGGCTTTTATGATTAGGGAAGACCCATCTATAATTAATCACCATCTATGTACATATAGATACATGATGATCCTGAAAGCTCTCCTATGGCAGATTAAATGAGCCTTAGAAAAATGTTATTCATGGTATTAATTTATTCAACAAATCATTCCATTCCAAGGAAAGATAAATTTTAGCACAGTCCTGCCTGAATTACTGCAAATCCATTTACATGGAGCTTGCTTATATGTTTCAGGATACTGATTAGCCTCCATTCACAACTAACTGCCTTTTATGGTTTCTAAGAAACATCAGGAAGTGAGGGTTGCTAAGTGGTCAAAAGTCATTCAGGCCGGGCCAGTGTGGCTCAGTGTTGAGCGTTGACCTATGAACCAGGAGGTCATGGTTTGATTCCCAGTCAGGGCATATGCCCGGGTTGTGGGCTCGATCCCCAGTGTGGGGCATGCAGGAGGTGGCCAATCAATGATTCCCTCATCTCTCTCTTCTTCTCCCTTCCTCCCTGAAATCAATAAAAATATATATATTTTAAAAAGTCAACCAGGACGACTGGGGCAGCAGGAGTCACTTACTGTCGCTAAGGGTCCAAGCGGTGAGGTCTTCACTCCATTCCCCCTGGGCCTTGGTATTGACTCTGGCTCGAACTATGTACTGCTCCCTGGGGTGTAGATTGTTAAGTAACACAGATGTCAAGTTGCCTGGCACTTTAATATTCTGCTGATCACTATTCATCTGCACAGACCTCCTCTCAACTTCCACATAAAAGTCATCTTCTGAGTTTGGAGATATTGGTTGCCAGGTCAAATTTAGAGTGGTCTGACTTTTCGGTAGGAGACTGAGACCGCTTGGAGGAGGGAGACCTGGGGGAAACCACAAAGATCATTATTTTTATACAGGGTACAGGTTACAACCAGCCCAAGGGGCAGCTGCACAGAATAACCTTGGCTCCTCGAATAATATACTACAATTTCACAAGCTGCCACATAAACACAAGCTAGCAGCCATGCAATACTATTTTCCTACCAAAATAGAAAACCTTGAAAAAATTCTAATAGTAGATTGGGTAATTGTAATACAGGACTACAACCCATTTGGAGAACAATTTGGGAATATTTTCAAGAGCCCTAGAAATTACACATACTTTGGCCCTACAATAACAACTCCCAGGGATTTACCCTAAAGAAATAATCCAGCCCTGGCCAGGTAGCTCAGTTGGTTAGAGCACCATCCCAATATACCCAATTGATGTCTGTCTGTCTGTCTGTCTCTCTCTCTCTCCCCCCTCTAAAATCAATAAATTTTTAAAAAGAAATAACCCAAAGGAAGATGAAACCTATGTGCATGAAGATGTTCATTATAACATTATTTATAATAGCAAAATATTAGAAGAAACCTAAATGCTCAAAACAGGAAAATGCTTTAATAAATTATGATATATCCATCCAATGGATTAAAATAGATAATTGGGAAAAGTATGAAAACCCAATAAAAATATTTATAATACACGAGAAAAAAGTCTCATTGTGCCCTAACTGATTTGACTCAGTGGATAGAGTGTCGGCCTGCGGACTGAAAGGTCCCAGGTTCGATTCTGGTCAAGGGCGTGTACCTTGGTTGCGGGCACATCCCCAGTAGGGGGTGTGCAGGAGGCAGCTGATCGAGTTTCTCTCTCATCGATGTTTCTAACTCTCTATCTCTCTCCCTTCTTCTCTGTAA
>NW_005371555.1:615997-702457 GCF_000412655.1 Myotis brandtii
TTAATGTTTCTAACTTTCTATCCCTCTCCCTCTCTGTAAAAAATCAATAAAATATATTTTTTAAAAAAAGTCTATTGCAACTTTGAAAAAGGCATGTCTACAATTGGTGAAAGATAAGAAGGAAACTGCTAAACATGAAAACAGTGGATTTGCCAAGTTTATGGGTTTGTAGGTGAGTATTTCCCCTACCATTTTGAGCAACAGACTTTAAAGCAATTTTGGAATTACTATACTTCCTCTCAACACAGAGCATTTCAGACATAGCAGCTGTGGTGGCAGGGCCAGGCTAGCCCTGCTCTGATCACATAAAGGCAAGGGATCCCAGCACATGCTGCCCAGCCATAACTACCCACAAGAACCTGGGCCACCAGAGAGGCGAGAGAATGGAAACAATGTGGGTTTTGAAATCAAAGAGACAAGAGCATGCCACTGTAGTCTTGTGACCTTGGGAAAACTGACAACCTCTCCAAGTTCACATGTAACCCAAAATGAAAATACCCATCTTCCAGACTCAGGAGGAATAAATGAGAAAATGGGTTGAAAATGCTTAGAATGTGCTAGATGCTCCATCATCATGACCTTCTTCTCTCCCTTCCTCCCCTCCCCCCACCGCCACCCCGTTCCTTCTTAAAATGTCTTATCATGTGTCAGTGGAAAGAAGAGGAATCTGTGTGTTTTCAGTTAACAATACTAAATTGATTTTTAAGTTTCAGATATAAATTATTTTCAAAACATAGAATAGAGATCCTCGAATTCATGTATTTATTAGTGTCCCGAAGGGGGCAAAAACTGGCTCTTAGGGTGTGAGAAAATCTTAGATATTACCGTGGTTTATGAAGGGCCACGTTACACTACAAACAGATTTACTGTATTAAAATTCATGGCAGGGCCCGGCCGAAGTGGCTCGGGGGGTGAGGGTCAACCTATGAACCAATTCCCACTCAGGGCACATGCCTGGGTTGCAGGCTTCATATCCCCAGTAGAACTTGAGGAGGTAGCTGATCAATGATTCTCTTTCATCATTGATGTTTCTCTCTCTCTCTCTGAAATCAATAAGGATATATTTAAAAAAAAACATTTTAAAAATTTATGGCAGGGGAGACATTGGGACAAAATAGCCATTTTTCCTAAGAACAAAAAATATCTAAAATCTCCTTAGGGGGGCAATAATTAAAAAATTAAAAGTAAAAGGCTGAGAAATACTGCTCTGTTGGTTAGAAGTGAGAGGGAAGGTCTGTTTCCCTTCACTGGGAGAGTGGCTTTCACCATCAGCTCTGGCTGCTCTCAGACTAGAGAGAACCAGCAAGCAGTGCCTGCAGCTTGCCTGATATCATGCTAACATTGTTACTGGTCCTTTCTCTACAAACTTTGCAAATTGAGAGAGTAGATTACGCCAACTCCTTTTGCCCATCTTGAAAGCTTAAGTTCCAAAATAAGCCACCCAGAGTGGTTAGACGGACCTACAATCACCAAGCAGACAGAAGCTTGATGTTTGGAGACACCTGTACACCTTCTAAGCCTGTGCCTGGTACAGAGGAGTAACTCATTAAATGGCCATTTCCCCCTTTTCTTTCCTTCAGGAACATGGCTTACCCTTCACCCCTCCCTACCTGTCCTCTGTACCACGTGTTCCATCAATCCATCAACACAATCATAAATTGTGCAGCTGCCAGATGAATTAAAAAACAAGCATCAGCAAAATTCAAATGATGGGAACAGAGCCTTCAAAAGTTCCCTTCCCGGCTACCCTTGAAAACTTCTTTGAAATATTCCAAGAGACCTCTGAATCCATCCTGGCTGGAACATATTCCGAAGGCTGAGTCATGTCAACCTGAGCATGTGCCAGGGAGCCCTTTGATCACAGAGATCCCTTTGTCATCTAACTTGAAGAGTTTCTGCTGTTATTTCTTGTGTTCACTACCTGGTGGGTTCCCAGGAAACCATGTCTTACGTGTGCAATGCTCCTACAAGTGCCAGAGGAGCTCGGGAGTCCTGTTTGGCTCTTTCAAGATGCTGCTGGTCAAATGGAAACGAGGTGGGGTGTGTGGAGTGGGGGGTCTCTGTTAGGGCTGCACAACCCTGCAAGAGAACTACATGTTCCTCCTAGTTTCTCACAAATCACTCTCTATCCTCCTGCCTTTAGCAAATGGACTAAAAGTAGGCAACTTTATCAAATGGGATAAAGAAACGGTGCCTTGGGCTCCTAGGTAAAAACAACAATAATAATTGGAGAAACAAAAACAGTAGATCTGAAAATCCAGTGTGGGGCTGCATCAGGTACATCACCATGGGCAAGTTATTAACCACCCTGAGACTCTACTTTTCACTCTGTAAAATGGGGAAGATGATCATTCTTACCCTGTAAGGTAATAACGAATTAAACATCTGTGAACTTGAAACCAGACAGCGCTGACCAGGACATAGTCACCAATGGTTCTACACAGTGACCACTGGAAAAGAGAGCTTTACAAGGGGTCACTCCAGCGTTTCAGAGGAGGACTCCTGGGTAGCAGAAAGCTGGAGCCCCAGTTAGCCTCAAAGAAACCTCTCACATTTAAGGGCTTCAATTAACACAACATAAGGCCAACAGGTAGTGACTAACGTTGGTTAATCAAGAAACACTGCACCCTGGTTGGGTAGCTCAGTTGGTTAGTGTCCTCCTGATGCACCAAGGTTGTGGGTTTGATCCCCAGTCGGGGCACATACCAGAATCAACCAATGAATGCACAAATAAGGAGAACAATCAATCTCTCTCTCTCTCTCTCTCTCTCTCTCTCTCTCTCAACAATAAAGAGAAATATTGCTGCATGAATTACTTATCAGGGGTGGGGAACCTTTTTTCTGTCAATGGCCATTTGGATATTTATAACATCATTCATGAGACATGCAAAATTATCAACTTAATAACTAGCCTACTACATTTGGTCAAACATTTAATTAACTCACCCTTAATGCCTTGGCAGGGCCAGACCAAATGATTTCTCGGGTCTTACACGGCCCCTGGGCCAGATGTTCCCCACCCCTGACTTAGACTGCGTGGCCCCAGGACCAGCACCACTTGCACACTTTCCAGAAGAGCAAACTCTTGAGCTGCACTCCCCATCCCAAACCCTTGAATCGGGAACTCTGGGGTGGGGCCCAGAGATCAGTGTTCGCAAGCTCTCGGGTGATTCTGATGGGAGTCAGACCACTGATTTAGAAACATGGAGGTGCCGGCTCTAAGAAACAGCTTCAGGAGGTAAAAGCAGCTGCTGATAGGAAGCAGGACCAGGAGGTGGGGGTGGGGGGTGGGGGCTGCTGTTCTTTAGATAAAAGCCTTTCATTTTATTTGATGTTTTAACTGTGTGCCTGCATTACTTTGAAAAAATTAAAAATTCTTCTCAAAAGTAAACAAACTTGATTTCTGAAGCGTGTATGTGGCAGGAGCCTGGCTGGGGCCCTGAAGATGGAAACAGGAAACCGTTGGTAGGACTCAGCAGCCAGGGCCCCGCTCAGCTGCTGCTAAGTACATCGCAACTCCTGAGGGAGGTCTCGCCTTCCTGAAGGCTCATCTGCTTCCTTCTGGGCCCCGTGGCTTGCCACCGGCCCCCTCCCCCAGGGGGACAGAGCAGTGAGCAGCCCAAATAAAGGGCCGGTTTGGCTCCGAGTTGCTACCCTTCCTGTCACTTTCCCACCCATTCAAAAGCGAACTCCTTCCACCTCCATCCCCACCCACCCACTCACCCACCACCACCCTTCCTGGTCTTCCTTCCTCCTTCCCCTTCCTCCCGCTCCCACCCGGCTGGTGCATAAACGCTGTTTGCTCCAACTGACCGATGGAAGCGGTGGTGAACCGTCGCACGGGTCCAGGATGGCCTTCCCCGCCCTCTCCACGCCGGACCAGCTGCACGCAGAGCTCGTATTCTGTCCGAGGTTTCAAAGAGTTGAGTGTAACAATCTCACTTGTCACTGAGGAGAGGGAAAGTGCAGGAAACTTAGGTTGGCTTCCTTTTACGTTCTCTAACCTGGCAGGTTGCGACTGTGATGGGAACTACTGTTTGGCCTTTAAAAGCACAATGTCTTAGTGAAATGGAGAGGCAGTTCCATCTTCAGGGCCTCACCATTCCTAATATAAGGGAAATACGGCTTCTCAAAGGAAAACTCCAGGTTGCCGTGTGTACAGTTATAGAGGTATCTCTGCGTCGCTTAATCATTTCTGCTCTAGTCTTTTCCTGTGTAGAGTAAAATTCTAAAATCACAACAATCTTCAACTCTATGGAATACCAATCTGATTTAGGGGAGAAAACCTCAATTTAGAATAACATAAAGAACTTAATTTCAATTGTTTTCCAGTACAGGCAGTGATTGCAAGCAAGCTTCCAGAGGAGAAATCTCAGGGTTTGCTCACAATGAGGGGCGGTGGCTTGGCCCACATCATTACAAAGGAAGGGTCTGGGGTGCCCAGATCCATTCACAAGTGTGCGGGCTGCTTGCTCCTGAGCGGTGGGCTTTGGCCAGCCTCCTTCTCCACAGACCCTGCGAAGGGAGATCTTGCCTCGCCAGACGATAAATTTCCAGCCAGTAAGGAAAAAGTGGGCTGTGCCTAAGAGTCCTTAGAAGACCATGTTTTGGATGTCTACTTGTAAAAAGAGACGATGAACTTTTATCACCATGCTTTTAATAAGATCTAGGCATTGGTGCTGGAAATAGCCACCCCACAATTCAGCCTTTGCTCAGATGTTGAATTTGAGCTGAGTCTACAATAGAATGTGAAGAGCTCAGTACTAATTCCATGACTTTATTCAGCAAAACCAGATCAACTAGTGGCACTAACCCCCGCCCCTCCTTTTCTTCTCCTTTTTTGTAACTTCCTTGCCCTTTCCAGAAGGCCACCGCGTGCGGTGGGTGGCGGTGGAGGGTGCGTGCTGCCTGCAGCACGACCCCCCAGGTCTCCCTGCAGGACGGCACAATGAAAGCAGCGGCGCCAACAGATAGTGCTCAGCTTCCTCTTCAAAAATGGTGATTATACATCGTCATGCAACAAACAGAACTCTAATGTGTGCTTCAAAAGAAATTTAACAAATTAATTCATTAACAGTGTTTTTATGAACTTTTGACATTTGATCACACTTTGTGGAATTATTTTTTCTTTCAGGAAGTTGGGGGAGGAGCATGTACTTTGTGCCCCCCCCCCCACCCCCCGCCTTTCTGTCTGCCACAACGTAAACTTTTCAGGCCCAAATTCCTCTCACAATCTCTGCGTTTGGAGCCTGCAGGACAGGGCAAGACTCAAATGAGAACAAGAACAAACAACTTAATATAGCAGCAACAATCACCCTCGAATTTAAGCAGATTCGGTCTCTTTGTCTTTCCAGTAGACCCTGGAATTTCCTGTTATCATATTTATGGCATAAACATGGATCTTTCACCATGACCAACCGAGACAGAGTAACTAAAAACAGGGTTGGAGAGCCAGAGAAGCCTGAAAAAGAAACACGGATATAGACAGTCACTCCCGATGCAGTCTGTTCCGTGTTCCATAGCACATCCCGACTTTCAGAGAGTTGGCCCCAAATTCAGAGGGCCCCACACTCTATCCTACAAACTCTGAAACTAAACCCTCTGCTACAGCCACCACCAAGGGGAAGAGGGCTGAGACAGGAGAGGGGCTTCTATGTTGGGGGATAGTTTTCCTTCCTGGTACGTCTCCAGTGGGAACTTTCCTCCACAAACCTTACCTTGAATGTGGCGCCAAGCCTCATAATGATTGACAGGTTTGTAGAGAAGCTTCTTGAATTTGATTGGTCCATCCCCAAAGTAAGGCTCAGAGCTGATGTTGATGACAGCACAGTTATGTCCGATGTCAATCACGTTGGGGGCATTCAGTGGCTTTGGAAGAACTAAACACAAATTCAGCAATCGGATTAGTTCTTAGATTTGGGGTTTTATCGTTATTCTTAGGTGGGTGGGGGGGGTGCGTGCCTTTACATTTCAAACAACACCCTCTTAGAGCTCTCTGCTCAGATGCCATGAAATCAGCTACTTTGTGATCTCCCCACTTAGCTATTGCCTCTCCAACCTTTTATCTACAAAGCGCTTTCTTAAAATATGATTACTCCTCTGCTCAAGACCCTTCAATGGATTCCCATTACATCTAGAATAAAGCCTAAAATGTGTACCATGACCTGCCAGGCCTTGCACGAGTGAGTCCCTGCCTCCTCTCCAGCCTCCTCTTCTCCTCACCCAATACCCTCCAGCCCCACTGACCAACGTTCAGTTCATCCAACTAACAAAGCAGCAGCAAGCTCCTTTTCAGCTTAGTCTTCATAGACGTCATTTTCGGGAAGGAATGCTCCACCTCCCACTCTTCTCCAGTTAACTCTTACCCATCATTCAACTCTGACCTCCAAAGTGACTTCTTCACAAAGGCTATCCTAGGCTTTCACAGAACTTCTACTTTTGCTTCATTATAATTTTCAGGACTTATTATTCTTGGTGATTTTGTGTGATTATTTGATGTCGATCTTCCCACTAGACCAGTGATGGCGAACCTATGACACGCGTGTCAGAGGTGACACGCGAACTCATTTTTTTGGTTGATTTTTCTTTGTTAAATGGCATTTAAATATATAAAAAAATATCAAAAAACATAAGTCTTTGTTTTACTATGGTTGCAAATATCAAAAAATTTCTATATGTGACATGGCACCAGAGTTAAGTTAGGGTTTTTCAAAATGCTGACACGCCAAGCTCAAAAGGTTTGCCATCGCTGACCTAGACTATGTATTCTCTCTCTCTCTTTTGTCGGGGGAGGGGTTTCTGAAAACAACACGATCATTATCTAACAGTTCTGAAGGTCAGAAGTCAGACAGGGGTCTCACGGGGCTAACATCAAGGTGTTAGCAGGGCTGTGTTCTTTCTGGAGGCTCTACAGGAGAATGTTTCCTTATTCGTTCCAACTTTTAGAAACTACCTACATTCCTCCTCTCCCGGCCCCTTCCTCCAGCTTCAAAGTCAGCAGGTTGCATCTCTCTGACCCTCCTTCTATTGTAATATATCTTTCTGACTAGAGCCAGGAAAAGTTCTTTGCTTTTAAGGACTCATGTGATTAGAGTGGATCCATCGGGATAACCCAGCATAATCTCCCCATTTCTCAAAGATCATGTATTCTCAGTGGGAACAATAGCACCCCACCAAGGAGGTGAAAATTCTTGGGATAAACTATTACAATGGCTTGTGGCCTTGTGAAGAGCCACAGTACATAAACAGATATGCAGTACATCTGTGATGTTAATTAAAATTTTATAGTGGTGGACGTAGAGTTTTGGGAAATAATTTCTAAGAGGACTCCTTAATGAATAATGATAAAAAAAAAAAGTTGTAAAACACTGCAGTAGACTCTAAACAGACCATGTAGGTTTGTTCACCAGGTGCTGAATCACTGTTTGTCAACTAATCCAATATGACAATTGTCCTCATAAAAACATTAAATTAGGATGCACACACATGCATAGGGAAGACCACATGGAGACCAGCTACAAGCCTAAGAGAGAGGCCTCGGAAGGAACCAACTCTGCTGGCACCTGGATCTTGGACTTCCAGGCTCCAGAACTGTGAGGAAATCAATTTTTGTCTTTTAAGGCTCCAGTTGGTGGTCCTTTGTTACAGCGGCCCTAGCAAAATAATACACATGAATGCTCCACAACCTACTTATCCCTTCCAACGGTGATGGGCATTTGGGTTAATTTCGGTTTGGGGCTATTCTGAATAAAACTGCTTGGAACGTTCTTGCAGATGTCTGTTTTGAACATATGCACACATGTCTTTTGAGCATATACCTTGGAGTAAAATTGCCAGGTCACAGAGTAAGTGTAGGATTAGCTTTAGTATATAGTGCCAGTTTGCCAGAGTCGTCGTACCAATTTGTCCTCTGGTAATAAAGCCTAGTATCTATTTCTACAAATACTCTGGTTAAAGACACTGACAACTTTACCCAACGGCTGTTCCCTTTTTATGAAAGTCCATCAACATGGCAGTGAAGAGGCATCAGTGACTTGGAACTAGAGATGCGTCCTTGCACTGACGTCATGTGCTATGTCTCTCATTAAAATAAGATTCGCCTGAATCTTAGCAATGTGGTTTGTTTTTTTAATCATTCTTATTTTTATTTTCCCTGGATAACAAACATGACAAGAAGCTTAAACAATGATATAATTTGCCTTGTTTGTATATTGTTTTCTTTCTTCCAAGAACATGTATGACGTAGAAATTGTTTTGATAATGTGATTACTCCAAGTAAATCAGATTTGGGATTTGTCCAGTAATCCAAAAAATACTGAGAATTCTGAGGTGGTTTACATGGATTCTCTGGGAAGAGAATCCAAATCTATGAGGCTCTGTTTGTGGTATTGCTATGATTGGCCTTTTAACAATAAAAGATTATGTTTACATTCATTTCATTTATAGAAATTACCTCTTGGTTCTCCTAAAGATTCCTAATCAAGTAATGAAGTGAATCAAATAGAAATCAACCTTGGTCATCTTGCTTCCTCGTCTGTAATTCAAGAGACTCACAAAGCAAAATGGTGAAGGTTTTGGAGTCAGGAAACCCAGATTCAAAGTTAAGATTCGTTGCTTAGCAGACGTACTATCTTAGACAAGTTAGCTAAATCTCTGAGCCTGGTTCCTGACTGGTAAAGTGGGGATAACAATATCTATTGCATAAATTTCTTATAAAGATTAAATAAGATGAAGCAGGTGGTGAAACAGTTATCTCACTGCCTTTCCAAGAATATATACTTAAGAGTGTTGGGTACTTTTGTCTAAATGGACTCATAAATAACTTCCATATTTAAGACTCCTTGTTGTATCCATGTATACCAGCCAACCTACCTGGGATTTGCCTTCACTTTATTTCTTCTCCTCAAGCTACAAATGTACATACACCCCCATAGATTAATTTGAATTTTGAAAGACAAATTTATAGCAGAAGACATACAACACTGAATATGTGAAAAAAATCATTCATGTTCATTCAATAGCATAATTCTCAAAAATTTCCAAATAATGCTTTACAATGAGTAGGGAGTCAGAAGTCACAACAATGATGAAGCTTTTGATGAAATATAAACATGACCAGACACTTTGTACCAGACACAATTCCGAGTGTTTTATATATCTAGTAAACCTTCGCAATAACCCAGAAATGTAGGTAAACTAAGCTTCATTCACACACACAAAAAAAGAAGAGGCTAATTCATTTTCCCAGGTGCACACACACAGTGACTAGATAATAGGGACAAAAATCAATCCCTGGGCTATGTGACCCCGAAGGTCATATACTTAATCCTTCCTTTCCATTTTCCTGCACATAAAAACAAAACAAAACTGTAAAGACTTAGTATCCTGGGAAAGATCCAAAAAGACATTTTAGCGGTCAGATAACATTCCTATCTGGAAGCAACACCCAGCGAAACATAAACAAAGCTTCAAGGATACAAGCTCTTCCTCTGGACGCGGAGCTTACCTTTCACAGAAATGTTGAAAGGCTTTTCCACCATCCCGGCCACGGTGTTCACACTGCAGACCCAGACTCCTGAGTCAGGGGGCAGCAGCCGGTGGATGGTGAAGGTGGCCACTGACAGGTGACCCGTGTGGTTAAAGTCTTTTGGCTGGAAAGGTCAAATACAAAAAAAAAAAATCAAAGCTTCCAGGGAGGCGTAAACACAAAGGTTCATAACACTGACCCCGTCTCATTGTTTAATAAGAAGTTTTCTAGGAGAGATTAAGAAGTTCAGTGCAAGGCTTGTATAATCACTGGCCCATTTCCAACGCTATTGTAGTAGCCCCGAGAGTTTATATTGGATTGACGCCCTCACAGATCCTGCTGGTTGTATTTGTGTGTTTGGGCGTGTGGGGTAAATAGTTACAAGCAAGCAGTCTAATTCCTCTTACACTGCTTCTGGCAACATTTGCTGCTTTCTGGTCCAATACAGAGATGGCAGGGGGAGAGGGATACCATGGCTTCCCAAAGGGTGCGAGGGCTGTCAAGTGTGGTCGTGTGGGAAAAGCCAGGGCTCTGAGTCCACATACCGGCTCTGCCACTTGTGCCCAGTTCCTTGGTTACTAAACTTCACCCAGCCAGTTCCCACTTCTGCAGAAAGGGACAGGTGATGTTCAATTAGAAGGTGGATCGTATGGTTGGCCCTCACTAGGTAGTAGCTGTTGCTCCCATGATTGGTGGAAAGGCCAACAAGAGCTGGGAAGCTGTCCGTTGGCTTCTACTACCTAACGGGTTGTTTGAGTGGGATCAGGAGCATCTGGCGTCTGGACATTGGCAATGGCGTGTTCTGTACGAGTACATAGCCACGTCCCTACGAGGTCACTGCCTTCCTGCTAAGTTGATTTTCAGTCATCTTTGAGAGACATAAAACATAACTGTTTTTTTAAAAAATTAGCTAAGAAAATACACCAACGTCCTGGGGATCATTTGTGACACAGGGAAATTTGGGATGTTGGGAGAGAAAGGGGAAAGGTATGGAAAAAGTAGCTTGGTCCTTTCCAGCAAAGAAGAACAGCTGCCATAGCGCCATAGCCAGCGGTGAGCACCATCAGTGAGGGGAGAGGGAAGGGCAGGGAGACCCGAGGAATGCCTCCCGACCTCAGGGATTCTGTGGATCCTGGTTTCTGAACTGCAGATGTGGGAACAGGTCTGTCCGGCTAACAGCATCCTAGCCTGAGGGATGCAAGCTCTAAGTGGAATCCAGCCTTGGGCGGGGTGACTACTACACTGAAAGTATGTAGTGATGTCAGGAGGGCAGTTTAAGAGTAACTCTTATGCCCTAACTGGTTTGGCTCAGTGGATAGAGCCGCAGATGTGGGAACAGGTCTGTCCGGAGTCAAAGCTAACAGCATCCTAGCCTGGGGGATGCAAGCCCTAAGTGGAATCCAGCCTTGGGCAGGGTGACTACTACACTGAAAGTATCTAGTGATGTCAGGAGGGCAGATTAAGAATAACTCTTATGCCCTAACTGGTTTGGCTCAGTGGACAGAGCGTCAGCCTGCAGACTGAAAGATCCCAGGTGTACGTTGGTTGCGGGCACATCCCCAGTAGGAGGTGTGCAGGAGGCAGCTGATCGATGTTTCTCTCTCATCGATGTTTCTAACTCTCTACCCCTCTACCTTCCTCTCTGTAAAATTCAATAAAATATTTTTTAAAAAAAGAATAACTCTTACATGGAGCACTGTCCCATCGGGCTTCACCAGGGTCATTTCTTCATTAGCAGGCAGTGGCCAGCCAGACGCTTTGCAGATGGGGTTAAATTTACCACTGTTTACTTCTATATCATCTGGCAAGTCCTCTATCTTTGGGGTCATCCTTGGCCTGCCTGGATGAATAAAACAGCACTGTGAAATCCAATCTTTAACACAACGGCAATAGTAATAATAAAAGTAGCTTCCATTTAGCAGGTCACACCCAGGAAAGAACTTTCCAAATATTATATTGTTTTCTCATAACATAAAAACTTGTGAGGTGGGTCCTATTGTGGTGCTCACTTTATAGATGATGAGAGGGAGGCTCAGAGCCCAGATTCAAACTCAGATCTTGATGATCCAGAGCCCACACTGGCTACCCATAATGCTGGGCTACCTCAGTGCACCAATGAAATACATCCCCTGCCCTTACTTTTCAGCCTCTTTCTTGCTATTTAAGAGAATTTTTATAAGAACAAAAACTAGTTCTTCCATTCAGCAAACAACCCCATGATTCTGCTGATCAACACCAGGAACATTGGTTTGGATATGTGAGAGATGTCTCATTGACTGGGAAGTCTTCAAGTGGCAGGTGATTAATAATAGGCAGATTTTGCCCTAGCCAGTTCGGCTCAGTGGATAGAGTGTCAGCCTTCAGACCAAAGGGTCCTGGATTCGATTCCATTCAAGGGCACGTACCTCAATTGCACGTCCCGGCGCATGCAGGAGGCAACCAATTAATGTGCCTTTCTCTCTATCTTTCCCTCTCTCTCCCACACTCTCTAAAAATCAATGGAAAAATATCCTCGGATGAGGATTAAAAAAATAAATAAAATAATAGGCAGAGTTATATGCAAGAAGTAAAGCAACATATAACCCTCCCCAGATCAAAGTATAGTCAACAGCCAAATCAAAAAATGTTGCTTCTAATATTGAAAGAAGAAAATATTCCTCTGGTTACAACAAAGACATCAGGATTCCTTGCCTAATACCTGCAGAGTAGAGAATGAACAATCCTGAAATATAACAGCTTTATTCTGAACTCTAGGATCTTGGAGAACCTTGGACCACTTGTAATTAAATGCGAGACGTGGTTGAAAACAGTTCAACCCATTCTTTACTAGGAGATGGAGGTGCCCAAGAGCAGTCATCACTCATACGCTGCTTCATCTCAGTGGTGGGAGAGGTGGGGTCATGGTAAACACGTCAATAGTGACATTTTATATTAATATCCTAGTTCTCAGGCCTAGAAAGAAACAGGTAAAGTGTGTGGAGCAGGAGACAAAAGGGCCTATGACTACAGAGGTAAGTCCTTGACATATCTGTAGACTTAGAGAGGTTGGAAAGCTCATTAAATTTTTCAGCTTAAGTAGTTCCTTATGTAGGAATTTTAAAAAGTGCTTTGACACTCCTAAACCATTTCTTTCTTTCACTGTCCCTTGCATTTGCTGCAGTTGGATGCAGGTGAAGCTGGATGTTCAGGTGGAGGGTGGGAGGGTGTGTGTTAATGAAAGGGGGCTGCTCTCTGGAAGCTGAGGGTCTGGATCTAGGGCTGAGATTTCTCACACCTTTTGCAACATCAGCCTGAGAACAGAAAGGAAGGAGTAAAATAGAAAATTCAACTCCTAAAGCTTCTTAGTTCTCCATTTCAATCCATTCCTCTAGTAGCCCAGAGCATTTCCTTCCCTAGCTAGACCCTCCCAGGTTCCTGCCTTGTAACAACGTCCAAACGCTGGGGACAGAAGGGAAAGTATAAAGCTGACAAGCTAAAGCCTTTGAGAAAACAACTGTTGGTATTTCCCCCGTATCTGTTCTCAGTGGTAACTATTCAACTTGTGTAAAAGCAGCCATACACCATATCTTGTAAACAAATGGGTGTGGCTGTGTTCCAATAGTTTTCTTTATGACAACAGATGGAGGGGCAATTCAGAAGGAATGAAGTACCGATATATGCTACAACACAGATAAAACTCAAAAACAGTATGATAAGTGAAAAAGCCAGCCACAAAAGACCACATACTGTATGATCTCACTTATAGTATAACTGGTCTAACCAGTCAAGAATAAGCAAATCTGTACAGACAGAAAGTTAATAGTCACCAGGGCCTGGAAGGAGGGAAGAATGAGAGTTACTGCTAACAGGTACAAGATTTCTTCTGGCATGATGGAAATATGCTACACTTAAATTATGGCAATGGTCGCACAAATCCATAAATATACTAAAAGCCATTGAATAACTTTAAGGGAATAAATTTAAGGTATAAAAATTATATCTCAATAAAGATGTTAAAAAAATAGTGGAGTAGCTCTTGTCTATGGCTTAGTGTTTGCTTACCTCTGTTCCAGGTAATTTCTTAACTAGAATTATTTACCATTTCATTCTGAGGGTAATCTTTTCTATTTTTTATATCTTTTTAAAAAAAATCCTTTGTCTAAATCCCTTTAAAGTAGTTTTTCCCTGTTGTGTATATCTAGAGAAAAGGCTGGTCCCAGAGGAGGGAGCAGAAGAGATAGGCAGAGCTGTCAGCTGGCCAGTTATCACTTAATGTGCTATAAAGAGCACATGATTTATTTCTAGAAAAAGAAAAAAAAGGATGAGAGCCAGTATAAAGGTCCATAGAAAAGAATCAGAAAGCTTTCCTTTAAAACCTAGGTCCAACTTTTAGATGGAAACAGAATTGGTTTGAGAATTTTGTGCTTTGGGGGCAAGAATGATTCCAGAAACCTTGGTTCAGATGTGCTGAACGTTGCTATGACTACAGTGTTACCTTGCTTTACCTTCTTTCTCACACTGGAGCCCTTGGCGTTCTGGAGAGCAGAGGCATCCTTTGAACCGATCACAGATCTCCCCATTGGTGCACCTGCACCTGAGCTTACAGTCTGGCCCATAATACCCAGGCTGGCATGCTGTAAACAAAGACATCAAAAACCAGTGCTGAAACAGGAGAAGGAAAACATTCAGGCTGTAGGTGGCTAGTTTCATTTTCTCTCCAATCAACTCATTTAAAGTAGCATGTGTTTTATCTGCATTGTTTATCTGAATTACCAGGAACTTAAGGGGTTAGGAAATTCTGCTTCTATGAGAGTTGAACAAGCTCTTACCAGGTCACCCTTCTTATAAATAATAACTATATTTTAAAAAAAACTACCTGAAAGCAATGAAGAGTGGGAGTTGGAACCAGACAGATTCTAAAGGGGAATTAAAATTTGGAAGATGGGAATCAGGTGTTTCCCATTTTTAAGCTTTTAGTCTAATGGCTGGGTACAGTCGATACCAAGTAGGGAAACTAAACTCCAAAGAAAACCTGTAGTTTACTGACCTGAAGAACAAGAAGACACAGTCAGGACAACCATGGCCATTGGAAAGTGAGAGGGAAAATCTAGAAAGGGGGAGCAAGAAAGGCAAACTCCCAAATCTTTGGCTGGTCCCTGAACCACACATGTTAAGTGCAGATTCAAAGCTGCCCAGCTAAGAATAAAAGAACTGAACTGAGTTTGAGCTGATGACTAAGAGTCAGAGTTTTCCGTTTTAGTCCTACCAAGTTAATAGTTTGCTAAAATGAAGTCAACACTCCTCAAAGGAATATAGTCTCCACAATGTAACATTTACAGTGTCCAAGATACAAGTCCAAATTACTCAACATAAGAAAAAATAAACAAAGACCAACCTTGATAACTTCATGAGGCCAAATTATCAAAGATGTTAGAAATGGTAGACAAAAATTGGAAAGCAACTGTCATCATTATGTTCAGTGAGATCAAGGAAAATATGCTCACAACAAGTGAAACAATGAGAAATCTCAGCATAGACATAGAAACTATAAAAAATAGCCAAAAGAGGATCCAAGATGGCAGCAGACTAGGTGAATGTTACACTCACCTCCTCCCAGGACCAAACTGGAATTACAACAAAAATACAGAACAATCAACCTAAATAACCAACTGAAGACTAGTGAAACAGAAGTCTTCTAACCAAGGATTTACCGAAGAAGCCACATCAAGACTGGTAGGAAGGGTGGAGATACAAAAAAGGCTGTCCCCCACACCCATGGGCAGTGGCTGAGAGGCTGGAGGGCTACCTCAGCTGCAAAGGTTCCCCCTGAGGAGTGTGGGGTCTCAACTCCATGTTGGGCTCCATAGCCCAGAGCACCAGAGCTGGGAAGAGACACCAACATAAAACCTGGCTGTTAAAATCGGGGGGGTTTGTCTTCCAGGGAGCTACAGTGTCCGCTAGAGACCAGGCATCCTCCTAAAGAGCCAACACACACAATCTCATTCACAGCCACTCACCCTGGGCTCAGGCGGAGGGAGATCAGAGCAAGCTGGAGTTCTGGGAAGAGAGCTGGGGTTTATGGCTCTGGGGAGAACACCTGGAGGACAACTGCCCAGAACCCTGTGTTGAATAACTCTGCTGCACCCCAGACACCATCTGTCTTGTATGGTGGAGCACTCCCCTCCTTATGGCATTAGCCTAGGGCCGTGGTCAGCAAACTCATTAGTCAACAGAGCCAAATATCAACAGTACAACGATTGAAATTTCTTTTGAGAGGCAAATTTTTTAAACTTAAACTATATAGGTAGGTACATTGTTATTAACTTAATTAGGGTACTCCTAAGGCTTAGGAAGAGCCACACTCAAAGGACCAAAGAGCCGCATGTGGCTCGCGAGCCGCAGTTTGCCGACCACGGGCCTAGGGGAATGCAATAACCCCACACTTGGGCTCCCTGTCCCCCGACCCTGCCGAGGTCATACCCCAGTAAGGAGTCTGCTGCCTGCACTGGAGTCAGCTGCCTAGGCCAGAGTGTAGAGGTCTGGGCAGACTACGGGTGTGTCAGTGACTGAGTGGTGTGGCTTTGGGGCAGGGCTACTCCCCCCACTTTCCCATGAAACTAACTGGTGCCTTCCCTGATGGGAAATCCTCTAGCCCCGCCCTGTGGACTACAGGTGGCCACACCCTCTCAACTCATGGTAGGCCCTGCCCTGCTGAGGTCTGGACAAAATCTGAGACAGACTGAGTTGTGTGGCTTTGTGGTGGGCATCACTCCTCCCGCCTTCCCCCAACACTGAACAATACCTCCACATCATAGGAAATCAACCAGCCCCATCATCCTGATTCCCAGCGACCTTGCCCTATTGAGCTCCGGCTCCAGGCAGACTGAGCTGTGTGGCTCTAGGACAGAAGCCATTTTCCCTCACACACCCAACTAGTGCAGAGCCCTCCCTTCATGAGGCCAAATCTTGGTCTATCTGGGCCTGATGAACTCTGCTGGCCTCACCGTGATGACTCCATGAGACCACCCCCACCACAAAGGTGTGTGAGCACCTAGTGGGTGACAGCTAGACTTGGTACACCCTGGAAAATTTGCTGAGTGACCTCAGACCCAGTACTGGCAATGAGTTTGAACCTGTATCAATCTGGTGAATACCACTCACCCCTACCTGGTGACTACCTGGAGAACTGAACTCATGCAGCTTGAGTACTGCCAGAGGCCCTTGCAGTGACTGAGCTAGCAGGCAGCCAGCAAGCAGAGGCCAATCTTAGGGTGCCTTGGGACTTTTGCTGACCTGCCACCAGGCCCAGTGCTGGTAAAAGCCAGCCTTGGTGCACAGCTTGATCCTTTCTGCACACAGCAGAGGCAGCCCTAACCCTAAGCACAATGAGATATCACCTTACACCTCTCAGAATACAAACCTAGCAATAATCACTTCAAATGTAAATGGCTTAAATGTTCCATCAATAAGTCGACAAACAACAAGTGCTAGTGAAAATGTGGGGGAAAGGAAACCCTGAATCACTGCTGGTGGAAATGCAGACTGGTGCAGCCACTGTGGGGAACAGCATGGGAATATATCCTAAGAATTCTGAAACACCAATCAGAAAGAATATATTCAGAGGTAGCCACAAACTGTGGGTCATTTTGTAGCTCCAAACAGGTTGCCCAGGGCCACAGGAAGCACCTGATATTGGCCTGGACCAGAGTCCCTACCAAAAGGCCCAGAGCCAACACACTGGTCAGCTTTAGACAATATCAGAACAAGATCCAATTAGCTTCACGAGCAGCCAATCCAAAGGGAGATCTTGGCAGGCACCAGACCCTGCTGAAGCAAATTCCACTTCATGTGGGCAGCACCTGCATAACAGCCTTTATAGTGTGGTTGAGGTCAATCTTCAGTCAGCCAGCCTGAGGGTCAACCCCACAGGTGAATGGGCCAATAGCAATAAAGACTCAATTACAACAGGAGGACCCACAAAACCCACACAAGAGACATTTCTGGAGCACCAAGATCAGGTAATCAAGGAGAATACAACACTGAGTCCCATGGGACACCTACTACATAAGACCATTCTACCAAGACTGGGAATCATAACAGCTCTAACTAATACATATGAACAAACAAGAAGAGGCACCAAAATGGGGAGATGAAGAAACATGCCCCCAAATGAAAGAACAGGAGAAATATATGCACCCCTGTGTTCATAGCAGCATTATTTACAATAGCCACAGTCTGGAAACAGCTCAAGTGCCCATGAGAAGATGAATAGATAAAATAGCTGTGGTACATTTACACAGTAGAATACTATACAACTGTAAAAAAGAAGGAACCTTTACCTTTTAAGACAGCATGGATGGACCTAGGGATTATTATGTAAAGCAAAATAAGCCAGACAGAGAAAAGACAAATACCATATGATCTCACTTATATGTGGAATCTAATGAACAAGATAAACTGATGAACAAAATAGAACCAGAGGCATGGACATGTGAAGCAGATTGACAGAGGTTAGAGGGGAGGGGATGAGGAGAGACTGGATGAAAGAAGGTGAAGGGATTAGCCAAAGAACATATATGCACAGCTCATGGACACAGACCATGACCAATGTGGTGATGACCAAATGCAGAGTGGGTGGGGATGTGTGGAGGTGTTTAAAGGGAGGAGGAGGGAATGAGGGACATCTGTAATAGTGCCAACAATAAATAAAAAAGAATAAAAATCACAATAAATACATACCTAGCAATAATCACTTCAAATGTAAATGGCTTAAATGATCCAATCAAAAGACATAGGATAGCAAAATGGATAAGAAAACAAAACCCATATATATGCTGTCTACAAGAGACTCAACTCAGAATGAAAGATACACACAGACTAAAATAAAGAGACGGAAAAAAAGATATTTCATGCAAATGGAAAAGAAATAAAAGCTGAGGTAGAAATATTTATATATCTGACAAAATAGGCTTTAAAACAAAGGCTATGATAAGAAACAAAGAAGGACACTACATAATAATAAATCCAACAAGAGGATGTAAACATTTATGCACCCAACATAGGAGCACCTCAACATATAACGCAAATCTTGATGAACATAAAGGAAGAGATTAACAGCAATACAGTAGGGGATTATAACACCTCATTGACATAAATGGATAGTTCTTCCAGACAGAAAATCAACAAGAAAACAGCCGCCTTAAATGACACACTAGATCAGATAGATTTAATTGATATCATCAGAGCATTTCACCCCAAAGCAGCAGAATATACATTCTCTTCAAGTGCACATGTAACATTTTGTAACATAGACCACATGTTAGGACACAAAACAAGTCTCAGATTGAAATCATATCAAGCATCTTCTCTGACCATAATAGTATGGAGCTAGAAATCAATAACAAGAAAAAAACTGAAAAACACACAAAGACATGAAAGCTAAACATTCGTAAACAATGAATGGTCAATAATGAGGTCAAGGAAGAAATCAAAAGATACCTTGAAACAAATGAAAATGAGAACACAACAATCCAAAATGTATGGGACACAGTTAAAGCAATCCTAGTAGGAAATTTCACAGCATTACAGGCCTACCTCAACACAAGAAAAACCTCTAATAAGCAATCTAACTTTACACTTAATGAAACTTGAAAAAGAATAAACAAACAAATCCCAAAGTGAGTAGAAGGAAGGAAATAATAAAGATCAGAGCAGAAATAAATGCAATAGAGCCTAAAAAAATACAAAAGATAAATGAAACAGCGGAAAGGAAGAAGTACAACTGTCATTACTTGCAAATGACATGATACTGTATGTAAAAACCCTAGCGCTGGGATGGGGAATGTTTTTTTCTGCCAAGGGCCTTTTGGATATTTATAACATCCTTCACAGGCCATACAAAATTATCAACTTGGTTTCCTCTTTCGCTAGGGACCAGCCAACATGAGCCGCGTTTGCACCAAAACCATGAAGAAGGCGGCCCGGGTCATCATGGAGAAGTACTACACACGCCTGGGCAACGACTTCCACACCAACAAGCGCGTGAGCGAGGAGGTCGCCATTAATCCCAACAAGAAGCTCTGAAACAAGATAGGGGGCTATGTCACCCGTCTGATGAAGCAGATTCAGAGAGGCCCGTGCGAGGCATCTCCATCAAGCTGCGGGAGAGGGAGAGGAGGATAACTATGTCCCTGAGGTCTCCGCCCTGGCTCAGGAGATCATTGAAGTTGACCCTTACACTAAGGAAATGCTGAAGCTCTTGGACCTGGGCAGTCTGTCCAACCTGCGGGTCCCTCAGCCTACAATTGGGATGAATTTCAAAACACCACGTGACACAGTTTGAATATTTTTCTATGCTGTAATATTATCAATAAACCATGGACAATCTTAAAAAAAAAAGATTATCAACTTAAAAAAATTAGCCTGCTTTATTTGGTCAAACATTTAATAACTCACCCCTAATGCTTTGATAGGACCAGACTAAATGATTTTGTGGGTCTAATACAGCCCACAGGCCAGACGTTCCCCACCCTTGCCCTAAAGTCTCCACCAAACAAACAAACAAACAAAAAACTACTAGAACTGATAAATAAATTCAGTAAAGTAGGATACAAAATAAATATCTAGAAATTGTTTCATTTTTATACACCAATAATGAGCTATCAGAAAGAGAAACTATGAAAATAATCCCATTCAAAAACTAATAAAATACCTAGAAAAGAATTCATAAAATTATAAGACACTGTAAAAAAGAAAGTGAAAAAGATCCAAATAAGTGGAAGCATATACCATGTTCATGAATGGGAAGAATTAACATCATTAAAATGTCCATACTACCCAAAACTGTCTATAGATTGAACACAATTCCTATCAAGACACCAATGGCATATTTCACAGAACTAGAACAAATAGTCCAAACATTTATATGGAATTACAAAAGACCAGAAATAGCCACAGCAATCTTGAGAAAGAAAAAGTTTGAAGAATCACATTACCTGATATCAAATTATACAAGGTCATAGTAATCAAAACAGCATGGCACTGGCATAAAAACAGATATAAGTCAATGGAACAGAAAAGAGAGTCCAGCAACCCTTGCCTTTATGGTCAATTAATATTCAACAAAAGAGACAAAAATATACAAAGATAGTCTATTCAATAAATGGCACTGAGAAAATTGGAGATATGTGTGAACACAATCCACAAGAATAAACTCAAAATGGATTAAAGATAAGTCTCAAAACCATAAAAATCATAGGAGAAAACATAGGCAGTAAAATCTCAGACATTTTTCATAGAAATATTTTTTCTGGTATGCCTCCTCAGGCAAGAGAATCAAAAGAAAAAATAAACAATTGAACTACATCAAACTAAAATGTTTTTGCACAGCAAAGGAAACCAGCAAGAAAATGAAAAGATAACCCACTGAATGGAAGAACATATTTGTTGATGATACATTTGATAATAAAAAAACTTATACAACTCAACAAAAAGTGCAATTAAAAAATGGACAAAGGACCTGAATAGAGACTTCTCCAAAGAGGAAATACAGATGGACAGTAGACAATGAACATATGTTCAATGTCACTAATCATCAAAGAAATGATGCAAATTAAAACCACAATGAGTTATCACCTCACACCTGTCAGAATGGCTATCATCAATAAATGAACAAACAACAAATGTTGGTGAAGATGTGGAGAAAAGAGAATCCTCATACACTGTTGAGCAGTATCAAGTCACCTCAAAGCATTAAAAATGGAACTGCCTTATGATCCAGCAATTTCACCTCTGGAAATATATCCAAAGAAACTCAAAACACTGATTCAAAAGAATATATGCACCCCTATGTTCATTGCAGCATTATTTACAATAGTCATGATTTGGAAGCAGCCCAAGTGTCCATCAGTAAAGAATAGATAAAAAAAAAAGCTGCAATACTGCCCTGGCCAGTGTGGCTCAGTGATAGAGCAACAGTCCACACACCAAAAGGTCGTGGGTTTGATTCTTGATCAAGGCTCCTACCTGGGTTGCAGGTTTGTTCCCCAGCCCCAAGGGGCATATGCTGGAGGCAACCAATCAAGGTGTGTCTCTCTCATATCGATGTTTCTCTCCCCCCCGCCCAACCCCTTCCCTCCCTTCAACCCTCTCTAAAAATCAATGAAAAAATATCCTCAGGTGAGAATTAACAACGAAATACTGTAGTACATTTACACAATGGAATACTACTTGGCCATAAAAAAGAAGGAAATTTTACCTTTTGCAACACCATGAATGGACCAGGAGAGTATTACACTAAGTGAAAGAAGCCAATCAGAGAAAGACAAATACCATATGATTTCACTTATATGTAAAAATCTAATGAACAAAATTAATAAACAAACAAAATAGAAATAGACTTGTAGATACAGAAAGCAGACTGACAGTTTTTGGAGGGGTGGGGTGCTGGGGGACTGGGTGAAAAAAATGAAGGAATTAGGCAAAATAAACAAAAACCAATCATAGATACAGACAACAGTATAGTGATTACCAGTGGGAATGGAAGGAGGGTATATGGGAAAGATAGAAGAGGGTACAGGAGTGATAAATGATGATGGAAGGAGACTTGACTTGAGTGATGAACACACAATACAATATTTGAATGATGTATTATAGAATTAGACACCTGAAATCTATATAATTTTATTAACCAAGGTCAGCCCAATAAGTTGAATAAAAATATTTTAATAACAAAAAAACCATTCTAGAATTAGACAACTGAAATAGAAAATGTTACTATGTGGACTTAGCAGCAGAGTGGAGATAACAGAAGAGAGAGTCAATGAATTTTAAGTTCGATCAATAGATATCCAGTCTGAAGAACACAGAGGAAATCTTAGAAAGAAATGATTAGTGTCGCAGGGACCTAAGGGACAATATCAAAGAGTCTAGCACATAGGTGATTGGAGGTCTTAGGAAGGAGTCTGGGGGGAGAACACTAGAAATTTCCAGTTCATAAAATCATAGTGATTTCTTGAGCCTGGCATGGCTGGGATGAGTCAATATACATATTCTTATAAACCTGAATCTAGAGACACATTCACTATGAAGCTGATGAGGCTTATATTCTAGACTCCTAACATGCACGCACCCCTCCCGGGTTCTGGCAGTGTTTACATACATACATGTGTTTTTTTAATTTGCATAGTTTTATAATATTCTTTTTTTTAAGGGAACTGGATCTGCCCCCACCTGGGGGGCACCTTTTGCTTTATGGTGCACATCTCACAGACCAGGTAAGATTCCTTCACTGCTGTGGCCCCCTCGGTGTTCCACGGGGACAGATACAACATCTACAGGGACTTGAGTGAGGTTTGTAGCAGCTGCAGCTTGCTTTTGTGTAACTCTCCTCTTTGCCCTCTTATTCCAAGCCCCTAACGCTGTGCTGTTCAGTATGGTAGCCACTAGTCATGCATGGCTACTGAGCACTTAAAATATAGCTAGTCCACATTGAGATTTCAAAGACTTAGTGTGAAAAAGGAATGAAAACTATCTCGTTAAAACTTTTTTCTATTGGTTACTTCTTGAAGTATTTTGGCATATTGAGTTAAATGAAATATTAAAATGATTTCACTTGTTTTTTTACTTCTTAAATGTGACTACTAGAAAACTTTCAATTACAGATGTGTCTTGCTTATATTTTTACTGAACTTCTCACCCATAGGACACTGTTTTCAGGTTGCTGGGGGCCCCATCCTAACTCCCAATAGTGCCAGATGTGCAAAAAGCTGGCTTTGTGAGCTAAATAGTGAAAACTCTTTCAGCTCTGGCCAATTCACTCCACTAATACTCATTAAAAAAGATCTGGCATATTTGGCTGCAGGTTCATGTGAAGCTACTACTGTGTTGCGGGAGATATGAAACACACACTGGAAAGGAGATGGGAAACACATACCTTTGTAGCTTATCGAACGGGAAAGTAGACATTAGAAAGGGCAGAGGGGGTCTTAGAGTAGCTGAAGTTAGGACTGCGTGAGTAATGTCCATAGAAGATTAGATCATAACTTTCTCAATTACCAAACACCAAATCCAGTCTGGATCTGACCTGAAAGTGCTGATATTTATGATGCTCTCAGTGACATTCCAACGTCAAGTGTGGTCTGAAAACCAACAGCATCGGCACGTGTGGGAGCTTGTTAGAAAGGCAGAACCTCCGGCCCCAGCCCAGACCCATGAAATCAGACTCTGTTTTAATAAGATCCCAGGTGAGGGGTATGAGAAGCCCTTTCTCTGAGGTCCAGAGTCTTCATGTGAAAGATAATTAACTTTCAATAAATCATCTGTGATTCAAACCTTGTTGCTCGGCAAGCCAGACCTCCTTGTGGCCCTGCCAGAACTCTTCCTGTGCAGGGGCGGGGGGACGGGGGGGTGCATACCTTCATTGCACTGCAGGCTCTTCCAGCCGGTGGCACAGGAGCACCCATAGGGGTCCGGGAGACAGAATACATAGGACTTGCATCCCTCTGGTCCACTACACTGTTCCTTACAAGTTCTGCCAAATGTGTGCCGTTCGCAAGCTTTTTGGGGGAGAAAAAGGTGATTCAGAGTCAAGCATACAACCCTTTGAAATGTGTAATTCTTCTCTTAAAGGGTCTCTCCTAGACCACTGAACATGGAAAATAATCCAATCTCAGCTGTGGTACGGGCAGGGTGAACATACATTTTATAGACCATGAAAGTGCCCCACAGAGAGGATCTCAGAGCCACACCCACAATTATGCAGGCTGTGCACAGCACACACCTAGGGGGTGCATTCGCATCACAGACATTGCAGATTCGTTTATGTATTGAAACTTTCCAGTAGTTGGCAATAAAAAAAATCTCTTAGGAAAGGGCACCTTTTTCTAACTCACACAAAGGTACCGTATGCCTAGCAGAGGCCATTTAACTTCCATCCCCAACTCTGTCCACATATAAAATTCTAGATCCAGTGGTGTCTTTTTCAACCCACAACGTACTCATCAAGTACTCTTGACTTACCCTTCTCACATGTTCTCCCCATAAACCCAGGAGGGCAAATGCATTCCCCAGTGTCCTCATGGCAGACACCATTGTTCACACAGGCAGTGCAGACACGGTTACACTCAGGTCCCCACTTCTGAGCCTCGCATCCTTTCGTTAAGGAAAACAAGGCTGGGGTGAGTAACGCACATTGACAACAAACCTGCTATATGTCAGTCATTTCAGAGGACCCGAGTGAATGACTATAAACAAAATACAATCTTTGCTCTTTAAAGGCTAATAGTTTAATGTGGGAAATAGATATGTTAACAAAAAATAGTGATAGGAACAAAGACAAAAAGTACCTAATTCTGTCTTGGGGATGGAAGAGGGCATAAAGGAAGGCTTCCCAGAGGAGGTGGTATGTGAGCAGAATCTGCAGCACCACCTAAGTCAAGCATGTCAAACTCAAAGGCTAACACAAGCCAAAGAAACGAGGCATGCGGCCCATGGACTGCGAGTTTGACAGGCTTGACCTAAGTAGCAAGGAAGATAGGACTGCAGAGTGTGTTCCAGGTGAAGGCGAGGCCAAGAAGAGAGCACCACATGCTGGCAGAGCTGCAGGTATGGTTAGAGGCTAGAACAGTGATTTCCAAAGTGTGGTCCTGAATCAGCAGTATCTCCATCACCTGTTAGTCATGCAAATCTCAGACTCCCACCCATGACCTCCTGATGAGAAACTGTGGTGGTGGTCTAGCAATTGAAGCTTAACAAGTCTCCCAGATGATTCTGATACAAGCCAGAGTTTGAGAACCTCTGGTATAATGTGGAGAAGGGATATGACCCAAAGGGGAAGCAGACGCTAGTAGCATCCACTCATTTTCCAGGAAGAAAAAATAAAAAGTGAAATAAGATACACAAACCTAAAGTATAAGGATGGTAAAATGCTTCTGGATTCATATTTCTTGGCTACTTCTCTCCAGCACTTGGTGACTTTAGATTGTTAATTAGGTCTAAGGATACCTTCTGACATATATGGGGGTGTTGGATTTTAAATTTTATTTAATTTTTCTTCTGTGCTCTTGGTCCCTGAATGTTATTTTCATGATGGTGAAGCTTGGACCTGTGCCTATAGTCAATGTAACCTTGTAATTTCTTTGGCAAGAATTCCTGGTTATCAGTATTTTCTCTAAAATAATCAGGAAGACTGTCAGCACAGACCTTTTCCTTCAGGCTTCCACTTACTAGATAGAGCTACAAAATGTCTCAAAGCTAATATTTACATGCCTTAGTATAGAAAGGGGAAGATTATTCTGCACGATTAGCGATTTCTTAAGAGCCTGACCACAGACAGGCTATGTGGACAGTGAAGACTAATGATGGAAAAAACTGGAAATGAAAACAGGCTTCCTGTCCCATTAAACTATGTCTCTAGTTTTACACCAAACACTAGACCTGTCCCAGCTTCGCACGGAATCCTGGGAAGGAGGAGAGAATAAAGCCCAAGGGAATGATTGGGGATGGAGCAGTCAGGAGAAGAGTTTGCTGCTAAGCAATGATATGCAATTAGGCTTTGTTCTTTTCTTCATAACCCTCATGGTTTTGTATTTTAGGAAACCACGGATTCACGGCCTACAGAGAGAAACCCTGTAAACCTAATGCTTGTGGGGAATCTTTTGTCCGGGAGAGAATTTATACTAAAAATAAACCCTATACACATAAGCAGCGTGATTTTTACTACACAGTCTTTAAGCACTCACTCTTCCTAGGCTTCGTTCATCCTGGAGAGAGACACCCTACAGTCAGGAGAAGTGGACAGACACCTTCGAATGCCTAAACATCAGAGAGGTCATCCTGGGGGAAATACTTTTAAATGCGATGATTGTATCCAAACTCACATTTCTTAGAATGAGTTTACTTATTGGCAGTGATTCTAAAACAGGTTCACTGAACTACTCCCTAAGAGCAAAAGAGAATAAACATGTGCTCCCAGCGATCTGAGAAAGAGACAACTTGAAGATCAAAATGTGCTTGAAGTCTTTTGCCTTATCTTAAAAGTTCAGGTGAGTTTTAAATTCTGGTCTGTGCTGAGTTGTTTTCTAAAAGCTTTAAACTTTTTACCTTGTATCAATATCTGAGGTTTCTGATACTGCTGGAAAATCTGCCCATTTAACCCAGACTCTGAGCACCGAGGTCCATGGTGCTGTATCAGCCCGGAGAGAAACCATCTAAGAAATGAATCTAAATTGTGTCCTTGTCATTCAGACTCTCCATGAGTGTAGTGGAATAAAAGGGATTTTACCTGCACAAACTACATGAACCACACTTTTCATAAGTCTATTGTCATATTGCAATATCTATTTATGTATGTAGCCACTCTATTTGGTAACTAGCTAAGGAACAGTGGCTCATCTTATGATTCTTGTATTCTCAACACCAATACAATGCCTGACACAGTTAAAATCAACACTATTTGCTGAATGAGTGAATGAATGAATATCATGCAAAGCAAAATACTCCTCATGAGTTAGAGATCCCAATTGTTAGAGGAATGACAAAGCATCCCAAGTACTTAGACCTGAAGCCTGAGTACCTAATATCATGAATACCTGACATAGCTGGGGAAGATTCAGGGCCAATTTGTTGCTTCCTACAGATCAATTTTGTGTAAAAACTACTGATGATGGTCACTTCCCACGTTGATAGTTATAATGGGGTGAAGGGTGGTTTTCACTAGTTCTAACTCTTGCACTTTTCAAACCTGAAAATAGAAATCACACTTGAGAGTTAAATGATCTGGAAGTTGTGGGATTTACAGGAGACTTGATGTTTAACCAGATATTAGAGCAACCCAGCAGGCCCACCTCACCCCCTTAGGATACCTCTCAGGAGACTGACCAGGTCACGATTCCCCCTTTGTATGGGAGTGGTGCTGCTATTCAAGTGTGAGGTCCCAGTGCCTGTACCGGAGTATGTGGCTCCACCCTTGTCTATATCTTGCTGGTCTAGGCCAGTGGTCGGCAAACTGCAGCTCGCAAGCCACATGCAGCTCTTTGGCCCCTTGAGTGTGGCTCTTCCACAAAATACCACGTGCGGGCGCTCACATACAGTGCGATTGAAACTTCGTGGCCCATGCGCAGAAGTCGGTATTTTGTGGAAGAGCCACACTCAAGGGGCCAAAGAGCTGCATGTGGCGACATATGTGACACCAATTTTATTCTTTATCACGGGAATTCAAAACTTGTAAGTAAAAGAAACGTTACTGAATTTAAGTTAGGGAAATGGTAGGTGGCATCCTAGAGAGAAAGACTACTCTTCCCCACCAGTGGTGAGCCCCAGATCTTCCCTGGAGCCTATCTTTTCTGAAAACTTGCTTGTCGGCTTTTCCATCAATTTTCTAAGAGCCCTTAGTATACTTCCAACCAATCCCTGGTTTTGGTTTAGGTGCCAGAGTCAGTTTACTTGCAAATAAAAATCCTAACAACTATGCCATCACAGACAGTGGCCTCTCAATCACTTACTCCGGACTATGAGCCTGGTGAAGGCCGAGGTGAAGAGGTTTCCTCCTATGTACCTGGCCGAGTACACTCCAGCATCCTGGGGCTGAGCGTGAGGCAGATGCACTTCTAAAATATCAGGTACTTCGTGCCTGGGCACTGAATGGATGAAGGAACCTGATAAAGGAGAAGAGAAGAGAATAAAGGGTCACTCTCAAACACTCTTATTTCCTTGTCTGGCTCCTCTACTTGATCAGCCTTCCATAACCCGATAGAAAATGTGCTCTAGTTAGCATATTGAGTGTGGGAGAAGAATGAAAAGGCTGAGCTCAATGCACTCCCAACAGTGGAGAAAGGTATGGTGATAGAGCAGATAGCCTATTAGTCTATGGAATCTACTGCCAAACACATGAAGATGTGGGGAGGCTAAAGTTCTTATCTGCTGCAGGTAAGCAGGCAAATCTGGGTGGGAAATGACAACTAATCAATTAACCAGAAGATACCTAGAATCACTACTCCAATCTGGACGTCTTATCCATCCACAGAACTCAGAATAATCCCCAGCAATATTTCAGCTGGACCAGGTCTTCGCCACCAAGTGGTGCCAAACCATAGCTGGACGGAGATGGATTTGGATTGCACAGTTAAGGCCCCCCAGGACGATTGCCAGTGGCTCTCCAGGCTCATGCTGAACATTTTATTAACTTTGCAATCAAACAAGCAAACATTTTATATGGCAGAATTTGGAACCCCATTTATCACATCACAATGGGGTTTTATTGTACATTTATAATTCATACTGTATATTCATATATGTCTATGAATCTCAAATTTATTTGATTAAGTCACCAAACACATCTCCTAAGAGAGCTTCTATCATATAATTTGGTTAGCTCGCTTCATATTAGCTTTACTTCCAACATCTGCTTCTAAGACTGCAGTAAGATAATGCCCCTATGTGGTGTGTGCTAGCTGTGTCTCACACCATGGTGCTGAAAGGAAGCAAAACACAGACTCACCATTCTTGTAAATCACTGCATCTTCTTCTTTAATCAACACCTTTTTGAAAGATATGTTCACGTTATCTCCCCTGTCCACGGTCATGGTTAAAGTAGATGGTAGGAAGGAAGCTTTTAAAAGAGAGACAGAAAACAAAGGAGAAAATGAGGTTGCATATTTTCTCCACCGTTCAGACATCAGACAGTGAGGACTGGAACTGGGCAGCAGTCAGCTGATTTTCATGGTATTAAAAACAGTGGTAGCTGATGGGTTTCTTAAGGTTATATCATTTTTTAAGAATCTGATGAAAGGAATAGTTATTTCCTCTGTAAAAATGTAAATATATACACACAACATACATACGTACATTTTTTCCATGCAACTAGCTGGGGAGGTGAGGACCTTGTATTGATAAATACCTATTACCAAACCAAAACCTGATATTAACGATGAACCAGCCCTCCTTCTCCAATCCTTAGTAAGTTTCCTCAAAGTGGAATAGAATATGAATGGCCAGATAAATGGCTTTTCCCTTGGTCCTTTCGGGTTGTTGTTGCTCCAAATGATTCTCATTGCTTTAGAATGCCCCAAGCATTTCTCCAATGGATTCAGTACAATGCTGCACTTACTATGAATGGTGTAAACATTGGAATATTGAAGAATAAGACAAAGACACAACATCTTGCCTTCTACCCTTTAGTTAGATATATATGAGCTGACATAATCATGGGACTGGAGTATTAAGATGAAACTAGAGAAGTTATTGTGGATTTGGTTTATAAAATAATTTTGGAAACTTCTGTCTCTGTGCTAAGCTTGGAACAAAGTATTGCCTGAGCTCCTTGATTTATGGGACAAGATGTGTGAACAAAATCTTGTCACCATCTCCCAGCTACAACAGTTCCTGAGTTCCTTTAACTTACACCATAATCTGCAGAGGACCACAACTACAGAATAAGGGGGAATTCATTCTAGGCTTCAAGTTAAGCCAATTTTTAAAGTTCCAGCCTTGCTGACATGGAAAGTAGGCCAACATAAAAAATGTAAGGACTTTTTAAAGTTCCAGCCTTATTGAGGTATAACTGACATGGAAAGTAGGCCAACATAAAAAATGTAAGGATAACCACTAAAAGAAGAGAAACAGAATATTTACAACTTTCCTAAATACAGAGGGCAGGGAGAATGAAAGCAAACAGGGACATAAAAGGAGAACAAATCACAAAGAAAAATCACGGCATGCAGAAAAGACATAATAAGATGTTAAAAGCCAGAGATCCTCAGAATTAATTTAATAGATATAAATATGTAAATATATGCTCTTTCCATTAACTACACATTTAGTGTAATGACATATAAAACTGAGAATAAAGGGACAGAATAACATATACTGCACTAATAACTAAAAGAAGCTTGATATTGCAATATTTATATCAGAAGAAAAATCTATTCAGATGCCAAAACAAAATTTTAGGGATCAAGATGGCCTTTACATGATGAGAAAAAGACACAATCCACCAGGTGGGTTAAATAACCCTGAACTTGTATACGCCCCTAACAGCAGAGCTTCAAAACCCACAAAACAAAAACTGACAATTAAACAAAGAGAGTGCCAAGTCCACAAGCATTGAGGAAATGTTCAACAACTGATGAATCAAATGGACCAAAAGTCAGTGAAGACAAAGATTTGAATAACACGATTTAAGGTCTTGGATATTCATGGACCCCTGTAGGTAGCTTCTGAATACAGGCTATTTTGAAGCATATTGCCTGCTATTAAGCCATAAAGCACATCTCTGTAAATAATGAAGAATCAAATTCTCTAACTAGAATCCACCTAAATTAGAAATCAGTGCAAAACACCCTCTACCTAATGTCTGAATCCCCACAGAGTGGCTTTTGGATGGGCGGCTTGAGAAGCTGATCAAGAGCTCAGAGAGCCGCCCTGTGAGGGCAGAAGATGCCTTTGACCCAGGCTCGGGATCCGGGCTTTGGGTCTGTCTGCTTGTTGTGCCCGCTGACCAAGGCCCGGTGCCCAGCCAGGACTCCCACATGGGTGCCTTGGTGCAGACAGGAGAATAGTGCAGGTCAAAGGGCCTGTGAGCCCTGGGATAAGACAGTCCTGGCTTGAGACTACCCTCTGCCACTCACTGGGCCTCTGTGAGCAACCTACTTAACCTCTGAACACCACAGTGTCCTCATCTATAATTTGGAAGTAAAAATATTTACCTTAAAAGGTTGTTCAAAATATTAAATGATGTATGCCAAGCCCCCAGGTGCTTAGAAGTCAGTATCCTTCCCAAACATAAATAAACAGCAGCACTGCTGTGCTGACTTTTGTAATATGCACTTGAGTGGTGACTTTCTCTACCGGACTGACATGAACCAACCTGAACAGGCCCTGGGGGCAGCGGGGGCTCTGGTGGGCGCCCACCCACACTGACAAGGCGCTTCATTCCAAAGCCCTCGAATGTGTAATTGGCTTTCTGTGGCAAGCTCCTGGGCTCCTGGGATAATTTTTCCGACCACTTCGTGTTGTTCCTTTCTCTGTGGTTTGTTTATATTTTCTGCCCCTGACTGTTTAGCTGACCATGGGACTTCTCGCCCAGCATTGTTTCTGAAAAGGAACAAAGACTCCCCACTACACTCAACCCCAAGACAGCTTCTCTCTCTCCCCACGCTGTGGCTATTGTTCCAGATCTTATGCTCTCTGAGCTCCCCGTTCCCTCAGGTAGGAACACAGCCACACCAGAGTCCCACGGCTGCCCAGCCTGGCACCTCCTGCACCCACGTCTCCAGGCTGATGACCCAGGAGCCCAGCTTCTCCATGGTGCACACAGGCTGATGCCGTGGGCCTTGACTGGATCGTGAAAACAATGAGCACCTTTGAACTATGCCTACTGCCACCAGGCACTGTGCTGAGGACTTGACACTTATTGAATTTTCATAATGTCTCTGTGAGATGGCTACTACCATTATCCTACTCTTACAAATGAAGAGATTAAGATACACAGAGGTTATACAACCTGTCCAAGATCACACAGCAAGTTCATGGAAGTGACCTTTCAGAGGTTAGTACTCAAAAGGCTTCAGGTCCCAGCACCTTGTCTTAAAGGAGACTGCTGAGGCCTGGGCGAGAGGAGGAGCTGCAGGGTCACTGGGATGAGCCCCTTAATGGGCAGAACTTAACTAAAAACACAGTTCACTGTTCCTTAAAGGGCTGGAGAAGAAAAATAGATGGAGTAACAAAGATGTTTCTCAAGGATGAAAAATAATAGAAAAATTTCAGTTGTCTCCTTTAATGAGAGGATGAAAAATAATTGAGAAAAACTTCCATTGCTCCTTTAATGAGAGTTAAGGACTAGGAGTAATAAGATGTACTTTTATGTTCATTATTATCCTATATAATAAAACTAATATGCAAATTGTTCCCTCCACCAGGAGTTAGACTAGGGGGCGGGGCCAGCTGGATAACCGCAGGAAGGGAGGCCCCAGCCTGTGGCAGGCAGCCAGGGGAAGGGAGGTCCCAGCCAGCAGCAGGCAGTGCACTGGGCCTCTAGTTTTGTATAATTTCACAAAAGCCCTGTGCAAACAGGATATCCAATTTACTGATGTGGGTGACTGAGTTAAGGGTAACTAACTCCCTTACTCAGGGCCTCCTAACTTTGAGTAAGTGTGAAAGTTAACACACAATCTCAAGATGTCCATACTTGTTCCCCAACCCCAGCTCTCCAGCCTCATCATACTCCAGGCCTGCATCCGGGCCGGCCTCCATTCTGAAATATATGAAGTTCTTCAAACAGACCCTGTGATCATTCACGTCTAAGTTGTGAACTTCCTCCTTTCCCTCTGCTCCTTCATTTCCCCTATGTCTCACCAACTCCTTCTCATTCAATCTTCATTTATTTATTTATTTTTAAATTTGTTTTAGAGAGACGAAGGGAGGAGAGAGAGAGCAAGAGAGAGAAACATCAATGTGAGAGTGAAACTTTGATCAGTTGTCTCCTGCTCAAGCCCTGGCCAGGGATGCAACCTATAACCTAGGTATGTGCCCTGACCGGGAATCAAACCCTCGACCTTTCAGTGAGTGGCACAATGCTCCAACCAACTGAGCCACACTGGCCAGGGCTCAGTCTTCACTTAGCTATCACTTTTTCCAGGGGCCTTACACAGCCCCTGGGATCTAGGTGAAGTGCCATTATAACTGCACTTCCCGTTACAGTGCCACTGCTACGGTATTGCCCCTACTAGCCTGAGCTCCAGGAGGGCACGTCCATTGGAAGGCAGCACAAGGTGGGCGGGGCCTGGCCTCTGGGATCAGGCCTCTGTTAACCATCCCAGGTCCAACAATGGGAACCAGGTGTGCGAATGTACCTAAGTTATAATAGCTACAAGCCTCATCTACTAATATGGGGTCATAATAGTCCTCATGAGATAAGCATTTGGTAAAGACTAGATTTTACAGCAATGTATAAAATAGTAAGTACTTGGGAAGTGTTAACATCATTGCATCCCCCGTGTGTGGCACAAATAGAGGCTGAAGAATACTTGTGGAATGAAAGAATAAATAAATGAATCTGATTTCAAATCTTCCTACTTCCCTTATGCTTTCAACATGTTCATTTGGGTTATTTAGATAAAAATGGCTCACCTCTTTCAACTTCACAAATCTTGTGTGGAAAGTTTGATGTCCTTAAATCCAGCTATTTCTCAAATGAAAATAAGGAGAAAAATCACCCGTGTTTCTTCCAATGGAACACCCAAACAGACGTTTGCTTGTGAAAATGTCTCAAACTTCATATCTATCTCCCCACTCCCAAATGAAATCGCCAGCAAGGTCTGAATAAACTGCTTTTGACTTTTTCGGATGATGCCATTGATAAAAACAGGTTGGCCATTTGGAGTATGAGAGCCAATTTAAGCCGTGTTTTGGCACATCTCAAATGGATTTTCCACTTCCTCCCAGATGCAGGAGTCAGCAGCAGGCAGGACTGTATCGGTGTTTATGCTACCCTGCTGTGTCCCTGGGCAGGCACTTGCGGTTCCCACGATGTTGTACCAGGGAATTGATAGTGTCATGAAGACAGAGTTTTGGAGGTTTTCCTGATTCACTATGAAGGATATCACTTTCCTCACATCATATTTCAGCTGTTGGGTGGTCAACAAAAGAAACAGAATCAGTTCAACAGCCTGAACTGTTATTACTAAAATACAGGAAAGTACTGCCTATTTTTCTATTTTATATAAACCTCCACAATTATGTTAAGTAGATGATATTAAAAATTTTCACAAGTGGGAAAATTAATAGCCCCACTAAATTACTGCTTATCCCAAGGAACCATAATGATGATAATTATTGAACATTTACTGTGAGCCAGATAACATTGATGATCTCATTTGACTCTTGAGTGTATGTGGTTCAGTCTCTATCCTCATTTTTTTTTCAAATGAGGAAACTATTATTTCAATTAAGTAACTTGCCCTGGGTCATATCACTCAGTTGCAGAGCTGAGCTCAAACCCACGTATGGTGACATCCACTCCTGTACCTCTCCAGCCGTGGGCAAACTACGGCCCGCGGGCCGGATCCGGCCCATTTGAAATGAATAAAACTAAAAAAAAAAAAAGACCGTACCCTTTTATGTAATGATGTTTACTTTGAATTTATATTAGTTCACACAAACACTCCATCCATGCTTTTGTTCCGGCCCTCTGGTCCAGTTTAAGAACCCATTGTGGCCCTCGAGTCAAAAAGTTTGCCCACCCCTGCCTACGCTGTGCCCTGCGTTGTTCTGTAGAGTTTCTGTTGGAGTGGTTGTACTTCATAATACAAGTGCTCAGGATGAGGGAGAGAGAGAGGTGGACACTGAGAGTGATACACAAAGGGTAGTGCGGTGGCCAGAAATACCGGCTCTGAAATCCGATCACTTGGCATCAAATCCATTCCCACCATTTACAGACTGCTGCTGTCATTACTATGTAAAGCACTCTGCAATGTCTCCTTTAGACAAGCTTTTTAGAACACATCCACTGTGCAACTCAGATCTCATTTTAATTTTTTAAAAATTATATTTTTATTGATTTTAGAGAGGAAGGGAGAAGGAAAGAGAGATGGAAACATCAATGATGAGAGAGAATCATTGATCGGCTGCCTCCTGCACGGGGCTACTAGGGATCAAGCCCACAACCCAGGCATGTGCCCTTGACCGGAATTGAACCCGGGACCCTTCAGTCCACAGGCTGATGCTCTAGCCACTGAGCCAAACCGGCTAGGGCATCATATCTTATTTTAAGTGCACTCATGGAACTGGCTTCTTGCATATACCACCTTATTTAAAACTTAAAAAACAATTTTGAAGATATTGTTATGACTATTCCACAGATGATGGAACATGAGACTTAGAGCGGTTAAATATGTTGCCTAAGCCCACACAGCTAGTAAGAGTTGGAGAATGAATTAACACTCAGGTGAATATGAATCTAAAAACCATCTTCTCTCAGCTGTTTCTCACTATCCAAGCCTGCTGGCGCCTCATTTAGCTGAATGTGCCCTCTCTATCTGTGCTGACCTGGACTCTGTTTGGAGGGACCATTACAGTTGGCTTTTGACTCCTATTGTTCTGGTCTAACATGCTCTACAGGTTCTTATTTACACACTGGCAAGGACAATCCCAGGACACCCAGAAAGGGCACGGTGGCACTTCACATTTCATTCCTGTGAACCCTTTAGGGCACGAGTCTCAGATTGTCTTCATTCAGAGTGTGAGAATATCAGCAGAAGGACATAACTCTTTATCCAAGTGGAATCCCAAATGTCACATGTGAAACATAATAGAGGTGACTTTTCACCTTGCTAGCTTTGGCACACCTCACATCCCTTTGTTCAACCTCTCTTCCCTCACCGGGAGCTGCATTCCTGGGAATGTCTGCTGTGCACTTTTCCCACTCGCCCTGGTGTCAGTCAAAGGGGAACATAACAGTTTTGCTAAGAAACCTTTTCCATCATTTGTAATGAATAATGGTTTTATCATGTTTGACCTTAGAATGAGCTTACTGCCTTCAAATCTTTTAATTACCACCATTAGCAAAGTCAAAGCAATGTTATCAGGTGAACCCCAGCTGGGCTCCTACTGTACCCTTCAAAGTGTGGTCTCTCCCAGGAGAATCTTCTCACCTGAGACCTTGTTAGAAATGCAGGAGTCTAGCTGCCTGTCTGGTCCTGGGAGCCTTAGGGCAGAACAGAATCATTCAAGAGTGTTACAGCACCATCGCCTCCCAACTGCTATCCGTGTGGCCGGCTGCCCTAAAGACTGAGCTTAGGACCCACTTCTATCAGGAGAAAGGCTCCATCACATCACTGCCTTGTGAGGCGCAGCCTCCCTTGCAGAAGGCTCTCAATATCTTCCTTCATAGTCCTGGTGTGCTGTGAGCTGGGCCTGGGCACTCCACTTCTAAAATTAAGTCCTCGTCTTTTTCCAAGAATGGCAGCCTGCAAAAAAGGCCCAGTTCTTCATCCCTCTGTGTAGCCACAACTCTTCACCATGTCACTGGGTAGTGCCCTCCCATCTGATTTAGGCTCAGCTTGGAGCAATAAAATGAGGCAGAATTGAGAATGAATAATACTGACTCTAGGTTTCCACTTGTTCTCTTGCACTTTTGCTATGCCCATGAGACCATGTCTAAGTTCATACGCATGTGGAACAGAGTCAAGCTGGCCCAACCAAGGCCAGCCTAATGAGCTGCCAGCCAGAAAACATCCATATGTGTGAGAAAATCCAGTCAAGATCAGCAGAGCCACCTAATCACACCCACAAGCAATAAGTGCTTATGGTCGCATGCCTCTGTGGCCTGTGGTTGTGTTGCCCAGCATCCCTGTGGCAGTAGATAACCAACACACCCATAGCCAATTAGGTTCCGTTTTTGATAGATGTTTCCATTTTCAGTTTTTTTTTTATCTCTACCATCTTTCCCCCCTGAAAACATTAGCTTCTGTTAAGACTATTTAAGGGAAAGCAAAAATAAATAAAATAAAGAATCAAGTAAAAAAGTCAATGAGAAAGATCAAAATAGCCAACCGTCTGGCAGTGCACAGCTGTCCTCATTGCTGTGACTTTTACATTACATGCATGTAACATGCTCATTTTTCCATAGGGCTGCGAATCCCTTTGTAGAACATATATTTCACTTCATCTTATGCACAATGTCTAGTGAATGGGGTTGAATGTGAGGAAGTTGGCCTGGACTGTCTCGTTTCTCTCTAATGCTTGGTGTACTAGAGATAGCAATGTTTGGAAAAAGGCCGACAAGGTCCTGAAGCTATGCCCAGGCAGCTCATACCAGCCCCTGAGTGAGCAGCTGCCAACACAAAAGGTGTGTTTGTGTCTCAGTGGGTCTCACGTGCCCACAACTAAGGGACATCTTACCTTGTTGGCGCATCTTCATGGTGCGTATCTTTATTGCCTCTCCTCGAACCCGCCCTTCACAGAAGTAAGCACCATTGATTTTACTAGCCTTCTCTCTCTTCCAAATGACAGTTTTCGCCCATTCTCTGCTCACATCTTGAGTAACTTCCAGTGGATCCTGGTGCTGGTTCATTAAGGCTTCAAAGTCTCTTCCTATGGTGAGGGGCTCATGGGGGCGCCATCCAGAGGCGATGCAGGTGAGGGATGTTTCAGCGTCAGACACAAGAGGTAGGGAATTGATCAAGATCAGGTCCATGGCACCGTCCACTGTGCCTAGAAGGAAAGAGGGAGCATAATGTAAGAGGAAGGTTATTAACATGGCCCACAGGATAAACTGCTGCTTACAAAGCCGTGTCTAAAAGTAGCCATGTGGGTCTGTTCCAGACTGACATACCTCGATGTGCGGTTGGGGGGATGAGAAGAGATAAACCAAAGAACTTATATACTTATATGCATAGCTCATGGACAAGGGCAATAGGGTAGTGAAGACCTGGGGGCGTAAGTAGGGCCTGGGAAGGGGGGGAAATGGGAGATATCTGTAATACTATCAGCAAAAAATACATATATATATATAATAAAAATAGCCATGTGAGTAGTCCTTCTAAAATGCTACTCTGATCAGGTGCCTGTCTGCCATAGGACAGAATCCAAAACTCTTTAGCATGGCATCACCTCAGCCCTGCTAACCACTCCTGCACCACTGCACACCCGAGCTGCAATGAACTGTCAGTTTATTCCATTCTCCAAAACAAGTTCTGCACTATATATCTCTCTACCCATTGTAGTGCCTGAGACATGAGTGAGGTACCCAATCAATGCTGTTGAGTTGAGATAAAGTCATGATAATGGCATTATTGTCATTAATTATAATTATTATCATTAATTATTAATTAATGATAATGTGGTACTGCCATAATAACAAAGTTTTCTAAAGAAATATATCAACTATATACAAGTAGGTTTACAGTTGTGAATACACAAAACACAGACTTTATTCTTGTATTATTAATTTATTTATTATTGTATTATTTTCCACATGAATAACTATAAATCTACTTTTCCCATCCCTGTACACTGTATGCTCACTTTAAGATTCTCATCACTACCAAAGAATTGCCCAATTCCACATTAAATTCCAAAGATAAGACAGGGACTGAGTGAAATTTTCATTTCCCTCTGAGGTTCATTTGTGTCATTTTTATACTTTTATTGATTTCAGAGAGGAAGGGAGAGGGAGAGAAAGATAGAAACATTAATAATGAGAGAGAATCATTGCTTGGCTGCCTCCTGCATGTCCCCTACTGGGATCGAGCCTGCAACCTGGGCATGTGCCCTGACCTGGTGTGGAACCTTGACCTCCTGGTTCATAGGTTGACTCTCAACCGCTGAGCCACACTAGCCAGGCTGTGCCATTTTTAAACAAGGCCACAAAGACCTATCTTGTAGGATCCTTGTGAAGATTAAATGAGAGAAAGTCCATAACTTGCCCAGCACAGTGTCTATTGTAGATGGGACGCAATGACCATTATTTCAGTTTTCTTTATTCTGTTTCCTAAACACCTAGTCTCAAAACTCAAAGCTTCCCAAATGTAAAAACGTGACCTTCAAATTTTATCCTATGAATGATGAAGCACATCATTTCACTTTCTCTATCCCCCTCCCTCCTGCTTTGATTTCTAGCATTTCTAAGATGAACAAATAGAATCTGTGCCTATTCTCTCCTCTTGTTGGAGAACATGGAAATACCAGGGATGGGGGATGTTCTCTGGCTCCAGTGATGGTTGATTCCCAAAACTGCATGAATAGGAGGTCAAGCACATTGGGTGATGAGGACCAACTGGAGTCTCAGAGACCTTTGTGTACCTTGTAAAGTGATTCAAGTAAGGTACAGTTTAGCCCAGTGGTTCTCAACCTCCCTAATGCCGCGACCCTTTAATACAGTTCCTCATGTTGTGGTGACCCCCAACCATAAAATTACTTTTGTTGCTACTTCATAACCTGTGAAAGGGTCGTTCGACCCCCAAAGGGGTCGCGACCCACAGGTTGAGAACCGCTGTGTTAGCCCATTAAATTTTCTCAACAACCCTGTCAAATATGTACCATTACCTTATTAGTAAATATGAAGAAATAAAGCCTCAAAAAATTGAGTAGCTTATTCTATCTTCTCCAGCTGTTGAAGTCAGAGCTGAAATTCTTGGATACACCATACCCCTTCCTGCCTCAAAGTCTTTGTACATGCTGATCCCCGTGCCTAGAATACTATTCTGTACTCTGCATGGCTAACTTATGCCAGCATTTGGGTCTCAGCTTAAGTGCCTTTCTCATAGATGGCTTCTCTATCTGCCTCATCTATAACATCTTCACATTCTCATCCCATTAGCCTCTAATTCAGCTTTTTGTTTGTTTCATAAAGATTACCATAATGTGTGAATATTTCATTTACTTTCTCTTCTCCTAGATGGTAAAATTCATGAAGATGAGTATTGAAGCTGTTTTGTTCACATTGATTTATATAGGAATATCCTGCTTAGTCTCAGCATATAGATAACTTAGATGTATTTGTTAGGTGGATGGATGGGTGGGTGGATGAATGGACAAATTTTACTCCAGACCTGTCTGATTCATGTCTACCTATTCACTTGGCTCTCACTTCTAGAATAATGAGGTTAAAAATGAAAATGCTGCCCTAGCCAATTTGGCTCAGTGGATAGAACACCAGCCTGTGGACTGAAGGGTCCTGTGTACAATTCTGCTCAAGTGTGCATGCCCAGGTTGCAGGCTCGATCCCCCGTAGAGGGCATGTAGGCAAAAGCCAATCAATGATTCTTTCTCATTGTTGATGTTTCTATCTCTCTTCCCCTCTTCCTTCCTCCTTGAAATCAATAAAAATGTATATTTTTAAATGCTCTCCTGAATCTAAATGGACTTGCTTGCCCATATTCAAAAGACTGTTTTGATAATTGATAAGTTTATAGGGGGAAAAGCAAATGTTACAGTTTTTATAAAATATAATAGAAAGGTGATCAATAGTTGGTGAGCATTTGAGCTCACTGGAATTCATTTTCCAGACCTTTTTGGAATGCCAACTTATGCCAAGCATTGTGCCTGCTATGAAGTCCTCATACAATTTGTTTTCATGGCAATTGCCAATGTTTGATGTATGCAGTGAGGTTTTGAGGATGAGTCTACTGGGAGTTCACTTTTATCTGATTAATTAGGAAGAATTTATAAGAGTTTCATTTCTTGGACTGTTAACTCAATACATGGGATTGAGGAAAGAAACCTTGAATAGAATGAATGGGATTCCAAGCCTGACTCTGAAGCACCTAGCTTGCTTCCAACCTCATTGGTAACCTTAAGATCCTAAGAGAGAGAACAGAAGTTATAAGAAAAACGTGTAAGAGAGAATGAGCTAGGACACCTCACAGAATTACAGCCTGCCAAAATAATGCCAGAGCATAGCTCCTTTTCCACATGCACATCTAGCCCTGCTTCCGTGTGCTCACCGCCTCACCTTCTACACTCACTCATTCCAGGCATGCTCCCAGAGAGAGTCATCAAGAGGAAGGAAACACTGATTCTCTCAGCTCGGGTTTTACCAGCCCCATTTCTAGGGCCAGCTGAGTGACTTGCCAAAACCAAGGGATCTGCTCTGAACTCATTGAACTGCATTGGCACTGGCCATGGTTTATTTAATGACTTTAGGAAATAATAGAACAAGCCGTTGATTTGAAAAGACAACCACACTTCATCTGTCGATTGTTTCTAGGTATTGATCTGGTTTCGTTTTCCTCTTGCTCCTCCTAGTTCTCTCCTTTTACTTCCTGTGCTAGGGAAATTGTGCATTCACGAGTCTGGATTTGACAACACTTGATTATCCTTATGCCAGTTATAGGAAGTCCCCTTCCACCAGTGAGTCCTCTGTCCTTTGTAATGCCGTTTTCAATAAAATACCAAAAAGATTTTGTATGTGAGCTGTGGATATGAGAAGAAATCCTTACCAGATTCCTAGGGCAGATCTAAAACTCATCAACTTAGTTTTCCTAAAATAAGAATCCATATTTGCACATGTATATGCCTAAATAATTTCTGGAAGGTGATACATAAAACTAAGAACAAGGGTGATCCTTTAGGAGAGAACTGGGCAGCTGGGGGACAATGATGGGAGGAAGGCTTTCCACTGTATACATATGTATGCTGGCTTTTGAACCATTTTAATATTACCTACACATAAAAATTAAATGTAAAATGTAAACATCATTGCCCATCACTTAAAAAGGCACACTTAGACCTAGCTGGTTTGCCTCAGTGGATAGAGCATTGGCCTGCAGACTGAAGGATCCCGGGTTCGATTCCAGTCAAGGGCACATGCCCGGGTTGTGGGCTCAATCCCCAATAAGGGACATACAGAAGGCAGCCAATCAATGATTCTCTCTCACCATTGATGTTTCTACCTCTTTCTCCCTCTCCCTTCCTCTCTGAAATTATATATATATATAATTGTTTTTAAAGGCACACCTGGAAGGAAATCAAGAGCCACAGAAATATATGTCTCTCAACATTTATCCCTACATCCGCTCCAAATCTCCTTAGATTGCATCCAAATAATGCATTTTCTCTTTCTCTCTTCTTTGGACTAATAATAAGAAATGTGATGTCATTCCACAATGTTGAAAAAATTTTAAAACATGGGTTAAAAAGGAGGGTGGCCACATTCCACCTTTTAAAGAAAATAGAGGCCCTATTGCAATGGGTGTAGCTATGGCCTGTGGCTTCTTAAAAGAGTTCTATGACTGCAATTGCATGGCAGGTGCCACATAAAGAATCTGCTATTAGGGACAGTTTCCTAAGAATAATTGCCAAAGACAGATCCCTCCTGGGCTCACACCAGTATCAGTCCCTGTGCCTAATACCTTTTCTTGCATGACAGCATTATTCTCTCCAGTCTCACTGACTTGTTTCATCACAGCCATAGTCTGAAGGGTTCTGATAAAATCCATTGATTAGTTCAATTTTCATGTCTATCATCAAGGCTAAGAGTTTGCTATAAGTAAAAGTAAGATGCATATTGAATTTCATACATCTTATATGTTTTTGGGATTCATAATATTTTTCCTTAGCAATGATCCTGCAAACACTTTCCAATACTTTGCATGAGATGTGCCTTGTTTACAAGGAAATACTTGCCCTGGTGGCACGGCATTTGCCAAGTTAACAAATGATTGTTCATCACAATTGAGGCATAACAATACCCTAAAATGCCGTTTTGTTAATTATATTTCTTTTGTGATCAGCATCTAATCTTTACAGTAATATTTTCTTACTAAATCACATTGTTGTGCATTCAAAATAGTGTTTCAATCTTGTATTTGCATTTATATTTTTCAAGGAGTTATTTCTCATTTTCGAAAGAGTATTTTAGAATGGTGGAGGTGAAATGAAAAGCAGATTCCGGGCACCCACATGCACACGCTCTCTGAGCTGCTCAACTTCCATCTCTTTTTTACATTTGGACTTCACATTGTTTTCATTTAGGGAAAAATTATTTTGCTTAAATAACAACATATAAGACCTCCAAGGTTATCACTTTTAACTACTTTTTTTTTACAGATGAAAAACACGAACGGATGAATATAAATATCAGTGAAACTACATTTCACTGCAGCACAACGTGCTTATTGCAATCAGCCTTCTCTTCCCACATTCAAGTTCAGGACTGCTGCAGGTAGTCAAGCTCTGATGAACCCAGCTTCCTGCTCTTCAAAGTGCTGGCAGGCTAAGAGGAAAAAGCAAGTTAAATATCGCATAGTGAGGCTATTTCATTGGGCTTCTTATCGACTGAGAACTGTAGTGTTGTGTGGAGTTTCAATGCTATGTTTTTGGAATAAGGTCACAGGTCTTCAGAACAACTGCCTGTATGGTTTCTTGGAAGTCAGATATTGACTACGTTTAAAATGTTTTAAAGGGTATTCTTGGTCACTCCACCTTTATAATAGCAGTAGATATCTTTACGTTTTAAATATTTTAAATGAACACTACCTTGGCCAAAAGTATTTTTGAAATCAAGGGTTGTGCAAGAAACTGAAAGGGTCTTAGCCAAAAGTATTTCTGCAACCAAACCCCTAAGTAATGAGCCAAAGAAGCAAAGACAACCCCAAATATTGTGTGGAATTATTTGGATTTAGTTTAGTTGTTTGCTTATACGGTCCAAAAGGAAAATTCTCTTTAATTAAAAAAGAACAACAACTCTCATTAAGTCGTTTATAGGTCCTTTCATCCCTTTACTAAACAGGTATATTGACTACCTCCCATGTGGTAGGTACTGCTCTTGGCCCTGGAGACAGAGCACTGAATAAAACAGATATGATCTCATCCTTCATGTAGCTTACAGGCACATGTGAAAGACACACATGGAAAACTAAGCACATAAATAAATAAAACACTGGAACCATAACAGGCCCCATGAGAGAGAATTCCAAGGTGCTGTGGAATAACATAACGGTGAACTTAATCAGACTTGGTTGGAGTGGGCAAAGGGTTTGTGGGTCAGATAAGTCTCCCTGAGGAAGTGACATCTGGCCTGCAGGAGAGTTGGAGTTACCCAGGCAGAGAGAAAGGCCTGTGAGGAGATGGTCAGAAAAGTCCTCCTCCAAGAAGTACTACTGAGAAGCGTTTTGAAAATGATTAAGTGTCTAATAGGACTCCCTTCTAGAATATTCTTTCTTAATTTTACCCTAAAGTTGGCAGTAATTTCTTTTTATTGGATCCTAAGAACTACGGGAGCCATTTCTGTAGGTCAACCCTATGTTAGAATATTTTTAGCCTCTTCTCTGCCTTCTTGTCTCCCCTGAAGAAACCCAGTCCCCAGGCATACTCTCAAAGCTTCAATCTTTATGTTGTTGTGGCTGTTCTCCCTGGTCCTTTTTTTAAAAAAATATATTTTATTGACTTTTTACAGAGAGGAAGAGAGAGGGATAGAGAGTTAGAAACATCGATCAGCTGCCTCCTGCACACCCCCCACTGGGGATGTGCCCGCAACCAAGGTACATGCCCTTGACTGGAATCGAACCTGGGACCCTTCAGTCCGCAGGCCGATGCTCCATCCACTGAGCCAAACCGGTTAGGGCCCTGGTCCTTTTATGTATGTAGTAAGTCTCTGAGCAATAACTTCATCCTCAAGTTTCCTTCCAAGAAGATACTGGGCAATTAACAAGATGATACCAAAATGCACAATATTGGAAATAACTAAAGGAAGTTGCTAACTTCTGATTGCATAGTTAGGAGTTTGGAGTTAAACAAGGACATCCGTGATGTGAATAGGCTGTGTCTCTCTAGCAACAAACTGTTCTCGCCCAGGAGTTGTGCCAAGCCAGTTTGCCCAAAGAACATGCCCATTTCCCATCCCTGCCTCCCAGCCAACTAGGACCGTCTGTGTGCTGGAGGAAATGGCATCCTCTCCCCACCTCCGAACACCAGAAATTTTCCATCCAGGATAAATAACACATGTTCTAGTTAGAATTAGTTCTGGTCAGTTGGCAGGAAACTTTTTATTTCAAGGAAATAGACAGAAGGTCCACACAGTGGGACCTCACTAAATATAAAGCACACATGTACCCTTATATGCATACTCCATTCTGTGAGGAGGTGGGACTGGAGGCAGCATGGTACCATCAGATCAGGGACTATTTAAACTGGAAGGGTTCTTAGAGATTGCTCACACTTTATAGAGGGCAAATGGAGGCCATAGGAAAGAGACTGGTCAATGGTCACACAGAAGATGGTGGCAAAGCCAGTGTTCAAGTGCCGATTTCTCTCCCAAGCCCTTTCCGTCACCCCAGGGGAGCAGTATAAATGGAAAAAATTTGTAATGTGAGGGAATTTGGAATATTTACAAATATGGCAGGATAGTTCCTGAAGAATCCTGGAGCTTGATAGCAACTGGGGCAAGGAAGGAAAGACACTGAGGAGAGGCAACCGAAAAGCTGAAAAGGGTACAAGACAGAGATGGGGAATGTCCAGAAATGAAGTCACAAGTCTCCCCAAGCCTTACACTGCTGCCTTCTAAGCTTTCCTGCCCATTTTACCAGGGAGAGGGGTGCTCTCTAATTGGACCATGTTCCTCCAGTGGGGAATGTCCAGAAATGAAGTCACAAGTCCCCCCAAGCCTTACATTGCTGCCTTCTAAGCTTTCCTGCCCATTTCACCCGGAGAGGGGTGCTCTCTAATTGGACCATGTTCCTCCAGGGTCAGAATATGTACCAGGTGTGAGAGGAAGCTGTATGTGGAGCCAGGCCACCTCCTCTTTCTGGGCTCTTCTCCTGATTTAGTCACCTGCCAAGTTCCCAGCTGCCCTTACGCTTCCCAAAGATGTGCACACACACTCCGACAACCAAATGTCTACATCCCAGACAGAATCAGACAACTTCTTTAACTCCCGGGTCCTGATCTTCACCTCGCAACAGAGAAGGCAATCTGATTGATTTGCTTGCATGAAAACTAAGAATAGCTTAAAGTGACAATCCACTGAGAACTATTAGAAGAGCAAACCAAAGAAGTGAGTCCATGATGGAAGAAGTTCAGGATCATGATAGTTGCTAAGAGGAGCGTGACAAAGGAAGGGGGCTAGCCTTCCTAGAGGGCCTCAGAGTATACCATGAAGGGAAGAAAGCTAACATGGTATGTTATATACTATGTAATATATACCATAGTAGATGGTATATATTATTACAAACATTGTCCACTTGAATGTATTTATATTCCATTTTATGGGTTAAAAAAAAACCCTGAAATTCAGAGGTGTTCAGTAATAAGTCCAAGGTCACACAGTAGAAAGATGGAATTTGAGCCCATGACTCACTGATGTTAAGTTCCATTACTACCCACTAGCCTTCATTCTAAGCACCATGAGAGAAATCAATTTTGCCTTTTGCCCATTATTGTATCTCTAACAATTAGCACAATGCCTGGCAGATAACAGGTTTTCAATGAATAATGATGAATGAATAAACATAAATAAATGAGTGAGCAATTAAGCTGGCCTTCAGTGAATTAATTGATTCAGTAATTGTTTCATAAGTACTATAAAGTGGGCTACATGCTGCATTCTTTGGGTGAAGAATAAAATAAAATATGGCTTCTGCCTTCAAGAAGCTTATAGTGTGGTCACCCAAAGGTATGAATATACTCAAGCCATAAAGGAAAACACTGACAAATTTCACAATAAAAAAATGCCCCAAACTTCTACATAGCGAAAGATTATATCAATGAAGTTAAACAACCAAGTGGGAAAATACTGTTATATGTAAAACTTAAAGAGTTAACATAGATAATATATAAATAAATTATATAAATCAATAGATCCATGGAATTCACAGAGGAAGAAACAAAAATACTCAACTGCTGTGGATGGGGGAGAGGGAGAATGGTTACAATAGTTTGCATTTTATTTCATTGAGTACATGACTTTACTGCTCCACCTTTTGAAGCTAGGCTTGGCCATTAGACTATCCTTTATTAATGAAACATTAGCAAATGTGCCACAAATGGGGGCTTTAAAAGTGCTTTCCCACTGGATTTGCCCTTTCTTGCTGTTCTATGGAATCCTGAAACCACCACGAGAAAAGCCTGCAATACAGAGGATGAGAGACCACATGGAGTAGACACAGCCATTCCAGCTGAGGTCCAACAGGCCAACTGTCAGATGTGTGAGTAACCCATACTAGACCATCCAGCTCCAGCCTAGCCATGAGCTGACCACATAGATCAGCCAATCTAGGCTGGACCAAAGAACTTTCAGCTGAGCTACAAAACCATAAGATATAATATATGTTTGTTGTTTTACCATTGTTTGGGGATGATTTGTTACTAAGCAAAAGCTAACTGATAGCCCCAGCTGGTTTGGCTCAGTGGATAGAGCATCGGCCCATGGAGCAAAGGGTCCCGGGTTTGATTCTGGTCAAGGGCATGTACCTCAGTTGCAGGCTCCTCCCTGGCCCCAGCCGTGGTTGGGGAGCATGCAGGAGGCAACCAATCGATGTGTCTCTCTCACATCGATGTTTCATCTGTCTTTCCCTCTCTCTTCCATTCTCTCTGAAAATCAATGGAAAAAATATCAAGTGAGGATTAAAAAAAAAGAAAAAGCTAACTGATATATTAGTAAGCATATGAAAAGGTAATTAACCTACCTACAAATCCAAAAATACAAATTAAATAGACATCTCAGTATTTGTCTATCAAATTGGCAAAAATAGAGAGGGTCATAATATCTAGTGCTGGCAGATAGGTAAAACATTTGGTAAAATAGCCAAATTGCTATTTGTAAAACTTAGAGTTACTCTGTATAAGCTATAAATAAATTTTATAAATAAATTGTTAGTGGCAATTCACAGAGGAAGAAATACAAATGGCCAACTGTAGTAGATTGAAAACAAATGTTCACGATATTTGTTGGAGATGCATTTACAGGACATGTTTGCAATATCTACAGTAATTATGAAGTTACATAAAAGTCAACCCTATCCATCACTTATTATACATAGGGCACTGCCTCAAGTGTGTTACACATAATAACTCACTCAATCCTCATAACAACCTTATGGAATAGGTACAACAACTACCAAGGCAAAGAGAGGTTGAACACTTGGGCATTGTCACATAGATAATTATTAACAGAACTGAGGTTCTAATTTAGGCAGACTTTTTCAAACCCATTCTTCTAACAAATAAATTATTACTGATGTTACACCAATTCATATCAAGAACATACCTTCCAACAATTGAGTGAAGAAAGTTGGTCTTTTCTGCAAGTGATATTGGAACAATTGGACCTCATATGCAAAAGCAAAATGAATCCTGAACTAAAACCTCCTACCTTATACAAAAATTAACTGAAAATCAATCACGTAAAATGTAAAAATATAAAACTTTTGGAATATAAGAGAACAGTTTTCATAATGTTGCGGTTCTCACCTATGACATCAAAGTGTACATAAAGAAAAAATATTGGTAAATTATATTTTATCAAAATTTAAAACCTTGATCTATGAAAGACACTGTTAAAATTAAAATACAAACTACAGACTGGGAGTAAATATTTTCAAATCACATATGTGATGAGTAACTTGTATTCTGCAAATATAAAAAAAACCTTCAAAACTCAACAGTAAGAAAAACAACTCAATTATTTTAAATGTACAAAAGAGTTGAGACAGTTCACCAGAGATACATATATAGATGGCAAATAAGCACACAGAAAAATGATCAACATCATTAGCCACTAGGAAAATCCTAATTAAAACCACATGAGTTACCACTACAGCACACCAACCCGATCTCAGTGGTACCTCTGGCTAATGACATTGCCAGGCTTAGGCATCGGGATGGATGAGGAAAACTGTGATGTTCACTTATTGCTCTACAGACCTAGTATTGGATTTCTTTTGTAATTTTAAAATACAGATTTTAAATTTTAGAACAGCATATACAACTAATCCATCTAATGGCAGCATTCTAATTAATGATTAACATGTCCATCTCTTTCCCTAGACAGGGAGCTCCCTGGAGAAAAGGCTCGGCCTTGTTCATCTTCAACTCCTCAGCTCCAAGCACCATGTCTGATAGACTGTGCATATGGTCACTATGCTTAAGTTGAACTGGAAGAATTCAACAGTCATTGAAAGTAATATACCTTAAGCCCAGGTGACTATTTTGTGAATTACGAATCCCCTGGTGCCATCAAGGCAACAGTGGCGTAGTTAAGAGCTTTGGTCTTGAAGTTCTGTCTCCCTTTCCTCATCTGTAAAATGGGGGAATAACATCTAAGTCATGGACTTGTGTGTGAAGCACTATTTGAATGACCTCAGCATGGAGCCAGTTGGATGAAGTGAATCTGTGTGACAGTGGTCTGCATCAGCCCCAGAGGACGGGTGGTTCTGAAGTCATCCTGGAGCTAAGGCACCCACAGAAGGAAGAACTGCCGATGGCTTTGTGTCCTGCTCTGTGCCTACCCGCCCTCACACTTCAAACCCACATGGGCAGGAAACAGGCCCACCTCCAGGTAAGGGAGATTCCCTGTTTCCTTCCAAGGTCCTTTGATTCCTGCCCCTCTCTTTCAGGACTGACCTCCACAGGAAACCTGCCCCTGCACATGCGCTGACTCTGGAAGAGCAGTTTCACAGCAGTGTGGTGGAAGGCCGGCAGTCTTGGGGGTTAAGGGTTCCTCGGAGATGATCATAAGCCCTTGCTCCACAGTCCTTTGCCAGCTGACCCTCAAGGGGACCTCGTACCTACCCCAAAGCTGACCCCCATCCTGCCCCATCCCTGACGCATGTGTCACTGGGCCAGAACCCTTCCTCACATTGTCATCATCTATATATATAAAAGCCCAAGCGACCGTTATGACCGAATTACCAGAACAACTGGTTGACCAGTCGCTATGATGCACACTCACCACCAAGGGGCAGTGCACTCCCACAGCCAACCTCCCATGGCCCCCCCCCCTCCCCCCACCATTTTCCCCCCCATCAGCCCTGATCATCAGGGGTCAGCAGGCCAACCTCTCATAGTTCCTCCCCCTGGCCGGCAGGCCCCCCAATGGCCCGGATCGGCTGCAGGGTCAGCCGGCCAACCTCCCAGGGTTGCTCCCCACAGCTGGCCAGCCCTACCATAGGCCTCAATTGCCAGCCAAGCCAAAGGACTCCACCCATGCACAAATTCATGCACCGGGCCTCTAGTTGTCTATAAAAACACAGTTCTTACACTTTGCTGCTCTTTGCTTTGAAATAGGACAGTAGCTGCTCAGAAGCATCAGCCCCTCTGACTCACCACTGGGATTACACTCTTAATTTTGTAGCAGAAGATGCCTCAGGGGCCCTCCAGCCTCATATCAATTCCTTATGCACAATTCTGGAACCTGTTGTCCTCCAGACCTCATGTGCTCTATTTCCATGATTAGAAACCACCCATTTGGAAAACAATTGTCTGGCCATATTCTCTCCCCTGTGTTTAAAAAACTTCTGTATACTTAGTTCCAAAGTACAGATACATTTGGCAGGTGGAATTCCAACTACACCTTATGTCAGTTTCCCCCATCAAACTGCAGACCTGAATGTCCTAAGAGGAGCTAATCCATGTGTCCTCGTTAGGAAAGGGTTCTTGAGAAACCCTGAGTGCCATCATGACTGTAATCCCTTTGGGCCCTTGCCAGGCCCCACACTCATTCCAGTGGCAATGACCTCATTCCCAACATGTTGGGAGCTTTTCCTGAGGAAGCGTCCTCAGAATGTCTGCAGGAGCTATCCTCCTTCTCACACTGTCCTCCTCAGACGCTTCTATGTCCATGTTCATTCAACTGGCTCACTCTCACATACCCTGAGAAGCCTCCCAGGTGCCACAGGTCAGGGCGCTGTGTCCGACGGACTGGACTGCAGAGATGTGGTACCTAAAAGGTATGGCAGCGGAACCGGCCGTGATCCTACACACAGCAGCTGCTGGGCAGTTTATCACTCCAGGGGCTTATGAGAGCAACTGCTCCTTTATCATCCCGAGTAGTCAGTGTAAGATTTACTCAGACTCATCGGCAGCAAGGAAACAGTGCCTGTCTGGGCCATCACATGAGGGAAAGCAGTCCAAACACATGAAAGCCAGGAGGCAATTTCAGTCAATGTTTGAGACAGTCTGGGCAGGGGCCAGGTCCACTTTGAAGTCAAATTTAGTACACAGATTTAACAGCCGCACAGTCTCAGTTTCAAGGCCAGGCTATTCTTGGGTTTTCCTCTACATTTTGATGAGATGTACCCCTCTCTAGCCTAGCTCTCCAAACTCCTCTACCCAGCCCTGGGGTCCAGGGAGGCTGTCCATGTCCACTCGGGTTCAGCTAATAGACGCCCCGGGAGATAAGGTGTGAGGAGGGTGTGGTCAGGGTTTTTATTCTCCTAGCCCCCTCCCTGCTGTGCCATCTACAGGAGCCACGGGTTGGTGGTAGTCCTCTCCTGTCACTGCCCTATTTGGGTTTGATAACTGCTCCTTCCCCTGCGCCTTCAGATCTATGCTCGTTTCAAGCAATGCTCATTTTCTAGTTGATCCCCTTATGTAAGTAACATATGTACTGATGTCTGATAACTAAAATAGATAAAACCACACCTTCTGTGGCTTGCCAGGCAGATGGGAGCCCAGCTCTGTACCTACTCTCCCAACCCTGAAGCAGTCCCTTGGGTACCTCCCTAAAGCTGCTGTTTCTATAAAGAAGCACCGTTTGCAAATCACTACCAACAAGTATTTGCTAGTTCTGTTTTGCAGTATCAGTGTCATTTACACATGAATAAAATTTTTAGTAGTCATATAATAGCTACAACTTATTAATACCTACCACCTTCCAGATACTTTACATGCATTATTTTATTTAATCTCACAACAACCATATGAATTAGTCATTTCTATCTCCGTATCACAGATGAGGAAACTGATTGAGACAAAATAAGCAACGGTGATGACTAAATGAGACCTTAAATGTAAAACATCCGGGACAGTGTTCAAATTCGTCGTAGCTCTTCCTTTTCCCTGACCGAGAGCTGGCACGGTCGGTCCTCTGTGTGCATTGTTTCACTGGGTATCCATTTACCTTAGGACTCTGGTCATCCCACTAGCAATGCATGAGTCCTCGATGTGTAACACCATGAATCTAAAATAGCAGCTTTCTCTTGGATCCAATTTCCCACCCACCCTCCTTGCCAAAACTCAGCAAGCGGCCGTGGCTTTAGCCCAGTGACTATGGCCTGACCAGTACTACGGAAGACCCCATTTCCGCTTTCCCAGTGATCTCACCAACTCCCAGGACTTCAGTTATCACCTGTTTCAAATCTGGGTCTCTAGTTCCACCCTCTTCCCAGCCATAAGCACGCGTTATAAAAATGCCCACTGGACACCTACATAAACATCTCAAATGCTGTCTGTCTAGAGTGCACTCAGCATCGTCTCTTAATCATCCCTTTCTCATCTCTTAAACCTTCACCCTTTTTTTTTATTGATTTTACAGAGAGGAAGGGAGAGAGATAGAGAGTTAGAAACATCGATCAGCCGCCTCCTGCACACCTCCTACTGGGGATGTGCCCGCAACCAAGGTACATGCCCTTGACCGGAATCGAACCTGGGACCTTTCAGTCCGCAGGCCGACGCTCTATCCACTGAGCCAAACCGGTTACGGCAAACCTTCACCTTTTCAATAACAGAAGGTTAAAATCTCCGAGTTATTGTCAACAACTCCCTCTCCCTCACTATTTATCCCCATATTCTGCCCATTTTAGTTCCGTACCGTTACATTCAACTCCTTTTCACGCCCTCATTTTCTCTCACTTGAACAACTGCAGAATGTTAGTGTCCGTAGTTTCTTTAGCTCTACACAGCTCTACGCAGGCTTTCCTTCCCTGGCATTGCTGACGTGGTCCCTCTGCCGAGGCCGCTCTTCCTTATACTGTATGTGTTTATCTGTCCGAGTTAAATATCTTCCAAGATTCAGCTCAAATCTCAACGGTAATAGGAATTTGTGTTTAATTATTTTGCACAATTCAAAAATAAATTCACATTTGCACAACTCAGATTTGCAGTCTGTCATACTGAAAATTCAAACCCACTACATTTGTTTTTTTATTGTTTTTGGTTTTTTATCCTCACCCAAGGATATTTTTTCCATTGATTTTGTAGAGAGAGAGGAAGAGAGGGGGAAAGACAGAATGAAACCTCAATGTGAGAGAAACACATCGATTGGTTGCCTCCTGCATGAGCCCTGACCAGGGCCCAGGCCAGGGAGAAGCCTGCAACTGAGTTACATGCCCTTGACCAGAATCTAACCCAGAACCTTTTGGTCCACAGGCCAATGCACTATCCACTGAGCCAAACCAGCTAGGGCTACACTTGTTTTTGAATTAAAGAAAACAAAGGACTTTAAGATATATCAAATGTGAGGTCATACTGAAGTAACATCATGAAATGCAAATATATCCTCTTAACACTGAAGTCGGTGTCTCAGATTTAAATTGTCATCTGACTCACATCTTTAGGATAGCCTCTCCCAACTTCCCACTGAAAACAAAACAAATGAGAAACTGTAACTACTGTGCCAATCAGTCTCCCGTCAGCATCTAATAACCACAAAGACCAAAGGAATTGCACAGGAAAAAAATGAATTTTAATTATTAAAATATTTTAATGTCAACAATTTCTCTTATTGAAAAATATGTTCTGTAAAATGTAACTTGGATCTCATATTCTATAGTAAGGTAGCAAAGACTTAGAAAGCTAAGGAAGAATGGGAGAAAGTTAACATGTGCTGAGTTCCTCACTGGTACATGGATATTCAAAATATGATTTCACTATTTATTATTATAATCAGAGAAGTATAGGTTAAAGAGTGTTTTAAAAAACATAAGGATAGCCCTGGCCAGGTGGCTCAGTTAGCTGGAGGGCATATACCCAGGTTGTGTGTACAGAAGGCGATTAATCAATGTTGTCTCTCTCACATCAATGTCTGTCTGTCTGTCTCTCTCTCCCCCTTCCTCTCTCTTTAAAATTAATAAAATTAAAAAAAACATATACTCAGGAGGTGAATATGTTGGTTTAAAAAAAACAACATAAGGGTAACCTTTATTTACTTATTTTAATAAAATAAAAAAACAGGATATATACATAAAAAAATAGAAAAGATAAATATAAAAATATAAGCCAAGTAAGCAAAAGGCAGGAAAAAATTAAAAACTAAAAGGAAGCAGCAGGAACATTTTTTTCTTAAATCAAAGCATAAAACAGTATGAGAAGTTTAAACATATTATTTATGATTTAAAGATAAATGTTTAAAATCACCTATTAACAAATACAGAAAAAAATTAAACCTTCCAAGTTAATGCTTATAAGAGACTTCAAACAAAATCTTAAGAAACAAAGATATGGGCAAAGAATTTATCAAGAAGTAAAAAGAAAAAAGAATGAAGAAAAAGAAGACAAAAGTGATAATATTGATTTCAGACAAAGTGGAATTCAGGATAGAAGTCATGAAATGGAACAAAGCCGATCAATTCTGTTAATAGAAAATTAATTCCACATGAAAGAATAGTGGTTATGCATCATTGTGCTCCAATCACAGAATCAAATATATTTGTAAGATTGGTTAAAGCAAAAAGAATTTGAGGAAGCACAATAGTTGTTAGGGATATCATCATACCTCTCTCAAATTTGAATGATGTAGACTAAAAATCAAACAGAATTTAATAAGATTATACATATTATATATTATCTATGTAATATGTATGTATGTATGTATCTTTTAGGTGTATATACAGGCAGTCCTCAGGTTACGTCGGACTCAAAGTACATCGTTTTGTGGTTACGTCGCCATCTCTCATTTATTTATTTAAAAAAAAGTTCCGTCATTTTGACGTATGTACATATGTGCTTTATGTTTTTTATTATTTATCTACCACAAGTAAAGGTCAGGAATTGTTATCTTTCTTTTACATTTTTTTTACTGTTTTACTTCATTACTGCTGTGTATGTGCTCCATGTGAGTGACGTAGGTGCTTATGTAGGTGGGTTCCGACTTACAGCAAAAATCACGTTACGTTGCGCCATAGGAATGGATCTCCGATGTAACTCGAGGACCTACTGTATAACGTTATATCTTAACACATAATTCCCCCCCCCCAATCATTCATACAATACTAAAATTTAGCATACCCAATGGAGCAATGTATTTAATAGGAGTCAGGGTTTTAAAAATCAGAGGGTAAGGTAAAAATTGTGTATAGACAAAATTACTATATTTTTAATTTTTTATTGATTTCAGAGAGAGGAAGGGAGAGAGAAAGTGAGAAAGATCAATGATGAGAGAGAATCGACTGCTGCCTCCCACAGGACCCCTACCAGGGATTGAGCCTGCAGCCTGGGCATGTGCCCTGACCTGGAATCGAACTGTGACCTCCTAGTTCATGGGTCGATGCTCAACCACTGAGCCACACCGGCCAAGCTAGACAAAACTACTGTTGACAATCCTTTTAATCACCCATAAAGGATCATGTGGAATTATATCATTTATCCACAAATGTAACAGCTAGGTTTTGCTCCAGCCCTGGAGTAGATCCATGTTGCTTTGGGTGAGAACCAGATCAAGTACAGTAGCCCACTGCCCCACCCCAACCCCAACCGATGGTTTTGCTTTCCATGATTTCAGTTACTCATGATTAACCATGGTCTGAAAATATTAAGTGGAAAATCCCAGAAATAAACAATTCTTAAGTATTAGATTGTGTGCTACTCTGAGTAGTGTGAGGAAATCTCACGCTATCCCATTCCAGCCCACCTGGACGTGAACTGTCTCTTTGTCCAACATATCCACACTGGATACACTACATACCTGCTAGTCACTTAGAAGCCATCTCGGGTGTCAGACTGACTGTTGCAGTACGGCAGCACTTATGTTAAAGTAACCTAACCATTATTTTACTTAATAATGATCCCAGGGGAAGCCAGCGAGACAGAGAAAGCTGCCACTTGAACAAACAGACGTCACTAATACTCAACGTGAAGTTTGCATTGCCACAGCATAGACCCCATCTTGTCTCAACTCACCTGCTCAGTGTGTTAGGCTTGCAAAAAATCTGTGTGTCTCTGTGTTTACGATTGTGTCTTTGTGTCTATCTGTGCCTGTGGGCCTGTCTGTGTGTAGAGATATTGGTATCATTCTCATTTTTAATTGACGTCAAAGGCTGAGCTGAATGTCTAGGTTGACGCCGAGTTAACAGAGACCACACAGGCAGGAGTGAGCAAGGGAGTGTCTAAGTTGAATAAAATCAAAACTTCGGTCAGCACTCAGTGTGGGTCGGACCCGTGAGAATGTGAGTGCCCCAGGAATTCCCAGGGGAAACCTGGAGGAGGACATTAGAATTCCACAGGGAGGGATAGCAAATTCAATCTTATCTGGAAAATGTTAACAGTGGCTATCTCTGGTTGGCGATATTGTACACACAGAATAAAAAGATAAACATTGAAAAATTGAATTCTTGGGAAGGGAAGCAAGCGGCTTGTGCTGTGCACACTGAGCTTTGGGTTTACAGTAGCGCCTTTCATCGTGGCGATGTGTCCAAGCATCGGAGTCTGCAGGTGCCCGGCTGGGGCTGTGCCTGTCCCAGACCAGATTGCACCCTGGAAGGCCAGCAAGCTTAGTGAGAAGCAGCAGATGCAGTGTGTGGCCAGGGGCTGGGGAACCAAGTCACCGGGGTCTACATCCCAGGCCTGCCACGCATTATCTATGTAATACAGGGCCCCAACAGGTTACTTAGCCTTCGGTGCCTCAGCCTGGCCATCCGGAAAGTGGAGGGGATAATACCAACCTCTAAGCATTTCCCTGAGATGGATTAATGTATAGATCTACAGTCATATGAAAAAATATTTTGTGAATTTTATGAATGATGTGTCGAGAGTGTGGGGCAAATAGAATAGTCAATAAACAGTGATGATGATGATTTATAATTCCCTAAAGATCTGAGACTCATGAAGAGAAAAAGGGGTTGCTCCCCTATACAATCATCACAACTAGCCTGTCCTGAGATGTGACCCTGTGTGCAGAGTTTATCACAGAGAAATGCTGACATTCTTGTAGAATTTTCATCAGACCCATAGAAAATGAGGTCCAGAGAGCGAACTAATAATGAACACTGCCCAGCACAATAATGGTGCAGCAGGACCAGGGTCCTTTTAAACGTTTCTTTCACACGCTTCCTGTCCCTTTGTTTCATGTTATAAGAGCCCAGAGAAGCAACACAAACATGGGCAAGAAATGAGCCCAGTCGGCATGCGTGTTTCTGAAAGCTCAGAGGTGTGTTCCCTCTAAGGCCGGGCGCTCTGGGCTGTGTTGCTAAAGCTTCAATCTCTTAGCCTGTCAGGTCTTCAGATAGACTTGACTTCTAGGAGGGGCTGTGAAGTTTTAATTGGCAGTTTCCCTCTCAGGGTGACACACATTTATAGTCTACGGCAGCAATTTTCAACCTGTGTGCCACAAGAATTTCTTTTCTTTTTTTAATTTTTGATTTTATTATTTAAATTAAATTTATTGGGGTGACATTAATATGATCATACAGGTTTCAGGTGTGGGTTTCTATGTTACAAGATTTGTAAATTGCACCAGGTGCCCACCACCCAAAGTCAAGATGCACTACATCTTCTTTATCCAGTCCTCTATCGCAGGACACTTTGGTTGTTTCCATGTCTTGGCCACTGTGAATGCTACAATGAACATAGGGGTGCACATGTCTTTGAGAATGCATATTTTCAATTTTTGGGGGGGTATATACCCAGGAGTGGGATTGCCGGATCGTATGGTAGCTCTATTCCTAATTTTTTGAGGCATCGCCAGACTGTTTTCCATAGTGGTTGTACCAGTCTAAATCCACCAGCAGTGAATGAGCATTCCCCTTCCTCCATAGCCTCTTCAACACTTGTCATTACTCTTCTTGTTAATAAGAGTGATTCTAACAGGTGTGAGGTGGTAGCTCATTGTAGTTTTGATTTGAATTTCCCTAATTTCTTGTGAGATTGAATATTTTTTCATATGTCTATTGGCTATTTGTATGTTTTCTTGGGAGAGATGTCTGTTCAGGTCTTCTGCCCATTTTTTGATTGAGTTGTTTGTTTTTTTGGTGATGCATTTTATGAGTTCTTTATATATTTTGGAAACTAAACCTTTGTCAGAGCTACTGTTTGCAAATATCATCTCCTATTTGGTTGGCTGCCTCTTTGTTTTGTTGTCAATTTATTTTGCTGTGCAGAAGCTTTTTAGTTTAATATAATCCCATTCATTTCTTTTTGCCTTTACTTCCCTTGCCTCTAGGGTCAAGTTCATAAAATGTTTTCTATGACCAAGTTCCATAGATACAAGTTTTGTATCTGTGTTTTCCTCTATGTAACTTATTGTTTTGGGAATTACATTTAGATCTTTGATCCATTTTGAATTAAGGCAAGAAAAAGAAATAAAAGGCAGCCAAATAGGAAAGAAAGAAGTAAAACTATCACTCTTTGCGACATGATTCTGTATATAGAAAAACCTACAGACTCCACCAAAAAACTACAGTAGGTCCTCAGGTTACGTCAGAGATCCATTCCTATGGTGTGACGTAACGCAATTTTCTTCATAAGTCGAAACCCACCTACATAAGCACCTACGTCACTCACATGGAGCACATACACAGCAGTAATAAAATGAAACAGTAAAAAAATTTAAAAGAAAGATAACAATTCCTGACCTTTACTTGTGGTAGATAAATAATAAAATACATAAAGCACATATGTACGTATGTCGAAATGACGGAACTTTAATAAATACTGTAAGTGGGAGATGGCGATGTAACCATGAAATGATGTGTCAAGTCTGACATAACCTGAGGACAGCCTTACTAGAAACAATAAACAAATACAGTCCAGTTGCAGGATACAAAACCAATGTACAAAAATCCATTGCCTTCCTGTATAATATCAATAAAACGTCAAAAAAAGAAATGGAAAAAAATTCCTTTTGCAATTGCAACCAAAAGAATAAAATACCTACGAATAAACTTAACAAAGACTACGAAAGACCTATATACTGAAAACTACAAAGCATTATTAAAAGAGATTCAAAAAGAAATAACAGAATGGAAAAATATACCATGTTCAAGGATTGGAAGAATCAACATAGTTAAAATTATATTACCCAAAGAAATATACAAATTTAATGCAATCTCCTTCAAAATACCAATGTCTTTTTTTAATTCTTTATTGTTTAAAGTATTACATATAGTATTATATATGTCTCTTTTTTCCCCATTGACCTCTCCCTGGCCACTCTCGCCCCTAGTGTCTATGTCCATTGGTTATGCTTATATGCATGCATATAAGTCCTTTGGTTGATCTCTTACCCGCCCCTCTACCCTCTCCTGTCTTCCCTTTGAAGTTTGATGGTCTGTTCGATGCTTCTCTGTCTCTGGCTCTATTTTTGTTCATCAGTTTATGTTTCATTAAATTCCACAAATAAGTGAGGTCATGTGATATGTATCTTTCTCTGACTGGCTTATTTTGCTTAGCATAATGCTCTCTATGTCATTTTTTAAAGAAATAGAATCATCAGATTTGTATGAAACCACAAAAGACCCTGAAGAGTCAAAGCAATCTTGAGAAAAAATAAAAAATCTGGAGGTATCATGCTACCTGAATTTCAAATTATACTACAGAGCTATGGTAATCAAAACAGCATGGTATTGGCAGAGAAACAGACACACAGTTCAGGGGGACAGAATAGAGAGCCCAGATATAAAACCACATGTATATGGGCAGATGTTTGACAAAGGAGCAAAGATAAGACTATTTTTACTTAAATGGTGCTGGGAAACTGGAAAGCCGCATGCAGAAGAATGAAACTGGATTATAACATGTCCCTATGTACAAAAATTAATTCAAAAGAATTTCTAAAACATGCAATATCTGACTTTTGTGTCAGGGGCACTGACTGCTTTTCCCTTAGATTGTCAAATTAAAAAATGACAACAGCCAACACAACAATAGCCCTCTGGTGTTAATGAATCAAAATTATACCTATTTTTCTTGTCAGATAGGCCAAAAACATATTTTTTTGGTGTGCTGCAAAATTTTAATAATTAGCTTTTGTGTGCCATGAGATGAAAAGGGTTAAAATTACTGGTCTAAGGTCATAATTGGAGAACAAGATTATCATGTGCTCTACACACTGAAGTCCAGAATCCCTGGACTCAGAATTTTAGAATATGACTAATCAGCCAGAGGACTACTTTTCAAATAGAATTTTTCACACTACTAATTTTGGCTCCTAAAGGTGTTAAAACTAGGTTAAATTGACTTTAGTGATAAGACTGTATAAGGTACTCAAAGAAAGCCAAAATTTTGCTCTATTCTGTGTGCTTGAAATTAAAACCTAATGGCTGAAATATGTGTGGCTAGCTTCAAAATTGTAATGTTTGAAAGGAGCAATACTCAAATGTCAACTTAGAAGAAAATAACTGCACACATTCAGTTGATTCCCCAAGCACCTATAGAACTTCAGGTTTGCAGGCAGTAAATCTCAAAGTAAATATCTATATTTATATAGTTATATATTTATATATAATTAAGAAGCATGTCTAGTTAACTCTGGTGACTGAATTTATAAAATATTTTTTCTGTGTATTCAAGTTTTTCTACATGAACATAAATTATTTTTGCAACCAGAGAAATATACTAAAGCACACAAATGCCATAATTTGAAATAATTACCCAGAGTTCCAATTTATATAGTAGCTTCCAACTGTAAAAATCAACCGAATACTGTGAAAGAAACATTTTTCACTGTCGCTCTGAGTCTTACTTCAGGAGGCCACCTGAATGTTCTAATAAATATGTCTAAGGAAGAGATTGTATCTGCAATCTCTTTATTTTCTGTAACAACAGTGCATAAATTAATATGTTAACAGTCAAAAACACTTTATGTACCCAAATTACACAGTAGTCCTGGTAAATGTGGGTCCTTTTATATTTATTTTTATCCTGTTAGGTGATAACAATTTAAGAATTAAAATAATCATCAAAAAGTATCTCTAAAACCACAAAATAATACTATATGTAATGGTCTATTTAGGATAACCAGAATATAAATTATCTTAAAATGTATCTCCTTATCATGAAATCCTTCTTTAAACACCAGACCATGCCTATCCAAACACAGTGAGAAGTGAGAAATTTTACCTTGCGTTGCCAAATTTCTCTCTAAAAAGCTATAGTGTATGAGGTATATGACTGAACATTTCATTAACCCCAGCCATGCATTATTGAGTATTCTCACTTGTTTTTTTAATAATTGCTGGTTTGATAGAGAAAAATAGTACCTTATTTTGATTTGATTTTAATGAAGAGAGTGAACTTTTTCACACCATTATTAGCCACCTGTATTTCCTCCTTTTGTGCATTATTTGTTCCTCTCTTTTTCTATTGAGATTTTGATTTTTTTCCTTCCATCTCAATGAGCTTCTTTCAAAAAATACTTTAATCTCTTACATGCTATATTTATTGTAACATTTTCTAATTTGTTCTTTGCCTTTTAATTTTGCTTATTGTTGGATTAACAGTTTAAATATTTATGTAGCTAAGTGTATTGATTTTTATTTTGTGCTTTCTTCCATTGTTTTTAAACTTAAAAAGTCCTTCTCCATATGAAAAGTCAATAAATATTCACTTCCATCTTCTTTTGATGGCTTAAATGTTTACATTTACTCTTTAATCCACTTGCAATTTATTTTGGTATGAGGTAACAAATAGGCTTTTCAAACAATTCTCTTTTTTTCAAACAGAAAAATAACTTTTCCTAGAACTATTGTTCCTTTCCCTACTGATTTGTATCCTTTATGGGATATTAAGATTTTATATAAACTCCAGTCTGCTTCTGGACTTTCTAGTCTGTTGACCTGTGTGTCCATACCCTTGGACTGTCCCCCACTGTGTTACATCATTGTCTCTGTCTTCAGATCTAGTAGAGCTGGTCCTAAGACGTTCCTGTTTTATTCCCAGAATTTTCTTTGCTATTCCTCCTGCTTATTCTTCAAGATAAAATTCATAATGATTTGTTAAGTTTCAAAACCATTTGGGGATTTTTCTAAGAATTATTAGGAAAACTGTTTAGAACTTAATGTGATAAAAATTGTAAAACCTTGCTGTGAAATATATAAGAAAACTCAATGATTGATATTACATATCAGCTTGTGGAGGAAAACATTAGAGATGCCTCTTTCCCAAAAATCATCAATTTAGCAGAAATCTATTCATTTATCAAATATTTAGTGTGGCTAGGACCTGGACTTGGCTCTGTAAAAACTGCAGAAACCATAGGGCATGCATCCAAGATGAGAAAATACTGATTCTGTGAGGAATAACTGGCAGGGCAGCGATAGGCAGTGGTAACTCATCTGGGACCTTGTACTTCTTATGGGTAAAGTGTTTCACTGGGGGAATACTTCGATGAGCCCCTTGAAGTGAGGCATAGAGGGTAGAGTACAAACTCCTGAAAGGCATGCTTGAGTAGCAATCCAGGGCTCCTGCTAAGATTCCAGGGGAGAGGGGGTTAGGTAAGGAGCTGGCCTTTGTTTTGCAGAATGGTTTGCACAAGTTAAATTAAAGTGGAATAGTAGAGGCAGTAAGAGAAAGGAGGGGAGAAGTGAGGAGACTGGGAGCTGGAGGAGCTTAGCTGGAGGAACAGAGAGATGTCTACTGGTGAGTTTACTAAGTTTTGCACATGGTCCAACACAAGTCGTCTTCTCCCTTGACCCACCAAAGACTTTGCTACTCACTAACATTGTGGAGTGCAATCCCTTAAGCCTGCCTGGCATCTCAGAGTGCTGGTCTTGCTTTTGAATGGATGTGGGTGAGAAGAGGCCTCCTGAGGGCACCCAGTCAAGTCTGGGCTACCCAGTCTGGTGCTGGAGGCAGACATCCCTCCACCTGCCAGCCCCAACCTGGCTAATCTGGCTGAAGTAGGGCTGGCATCTCCCATGCTCCGCCTCTGTCTGGTCTGTCGGAAATGCCCTCCTGCGCTGGAAAGTCTGACTCGGGTCTGAGGAACCTGATTGCCCCAGACTGAACCCAGTGAGTCCTCCCTCTCCTGTGCTTGCCCTGACTTCTGTGGAAACTTGATTGCAGTCTGAGTTGTTTACTCATTTGTATAAACAATCTATCCTCATTATTTGTTGATTCCATGTCTGAGAATTTGCCTACAATTTGTTTATAACCCCAAAACTGACACTCGTGGTGACTTCCCAGTCATTGGATCACATGCCGGGCAACAGAAACCCTGGGTCCTCAGGTACATGTTACCAACTGAGGTGAAACAAGGCATCGCTCTATTCAGCTCTCATGCTGCAAACCAGTCTTCTTTTCCGGTACAGTCAGTGCCACCTTTTCACCTTTCTGTGCCTTCTGTTGGCCGTTTTACCATTTAAGATGGCCTCCAAGTATAGTGTTGAGGGCTGCCTGGTGCTCCTAAGCACAGGAATGCCGTGACAAAAATGTTGCAACTTGAAGGAAATGAACCCTGTGTTGGTGGCTTATAGAACATAACTACTATGAAAAACAAGAATCTACTATATGTCTATCAGCAGGTCACACCCCAACAGCAAATACTTAGCAGCAATGACTTTATTGTATTCATCTTTCTTTTTAATCCTCACCTGAAGATATGTTGTTGTTGTTGTTATTGTTGTTGTTGTTGTTGTTGATTTTTAGAGAAGAAGGGGGAGAAACAGACTAACTGACAGAGAGAGAGACAGAGGGAGGTAAAGAAACATCATCAGTTGCCTTCTGTACGCTCCCTGATCAGGGATGGAACCCACGACCTAGGTATGTGCCCTGACCAGGACTTGAACCCACAACTGTTTTGGTGCATGGGATGACGCTCTAACCAGCCGAGCCACCAGTCCAGGGTTTTTATTGATCTTTCATCCACTGACCCAGTGCTGGGCACAGAGCAGGAGCTCAAAAAATATTCATAGAATAGAATGGGTTGGGGAGGAATGCGATATGTTGAAATGGGACGAATGGAAGAGGATAACATATACAGATTCTTGGAGACAGGGTGCTCTTAGAAGCAATAACTCTAGTGGCATAGGGAGACCTAAGAAATAATAATGGCCGAAACCGGTTTGGCTCAGTGGATAGAGCGTCGGCCTGCGGACTGAAAGGTCCCAGGTTCGATTCCGGTCAAGGGCATGTACCTGGGTTGCGGGCACATCCCCAGTAGGAGATGTGCAGGAGGCAGCTGATCGATGTTTCTCTCTCATCGATGTTTCTAACTCTCTATCTCTCTCCCTTCCTCTCTGTAAAAAATCAATAAAAGGTCACACCCCAACAGCAAATACTTAGCAGCAATGACTTTATTGTATTCATCTTTCTTTTTAATCCTCACCTGAAGATATGTTGTTGTTGTTGTTATTGATTTTTAGAGAAGAAGGGGGAGAAACAGACTGACAGAGAGACAGACAGAGAGAGGTAAAGAAATGTCATCAGTTGCCTTCTGTACGCTCCCTGATCAGGGATGGAACCCATGACCTAAGTATGTGCCCTGACCAGGACTTGAACCCACAACTGTTTTGGTGCACAGCATGACGCTCTAACCAGCCGAGCCATCAGTCCAGGGTTTTTATTGATCTTTCATCCACTGACCCAGTGCTGGGCACAGAGCAGGAGCTCAAAAAATATTCATAGAATAGAATGGGTTGGGGAGGAATGCGATATGTTGAAATGGGACGAATGGAAGAGGATAACATATACAGATTCTTGGAGACAGGGTGCTCTTAGAAGCAATAACTCTAGTGGCATAGGGAGACCTAAGAAATAATAATGGCCGAAACCGGTTTGGCTCAGTGGATAGAGCGTCGGCCTGCGGACTGAAAGGTCCCAGGTTCGATTCCGGTCAAGGGCATGTACCTGGGTTGCGGGCACATCCCCAATAAATATTCATAGAATAGAATGGGTTGGGGAGGAATGCGATATGTTGAAATGGGATGAATGGAAGAGGATAACATATACAGATTCTTGGAGACAGGGTGCTCTTAGGAGCAATAACTCTAGTGGCATAGGGAGACCTAAGAAATAATAATGATAGCTAATATTTATTGTGCATCTTTTATGAATCTGCACTTTGCTATGCATCTGATCTGCTTATATCACACAGTCACCACAGCTCTGTAGTGTGGGCAGCATTCTTATCCCCATCTAGAGGGAGTGGCATGACTTGCCCAAGGTCGCACAACTCTCACCTTGTTGAGTGGGACTCCAGCCCAGACTCATCTGAGAGCATAACTGCCTAGTTAAAGTGAAAAGGTGGGCTCGGGAGGGTTATCAGCCCTGAGTCCCATTAGAAAGCAATCTCTGGAAGAGGAAAAGAGGGCCTCTGGCTGAAGTTCGCCTGGGAGGCTGGCTCTTCCCAGCTTTTGTGGGAAGACAGTGGTGTAGTTCATGGCGATTTCTCCGCCTGGCTGGCAACAACACTGCTTTTTGTTTGATTCCAGAAGCAGCTGGCAGAATTCACGTATTACTCATGTTGGAATCACACGCTGCCGATGGCTAATGCACTCGAGAGTCACTCAGTGGCCAGGGCTGTGCTTAGCTGGGCCTGGGAGGAGATTACTCGAGGCCTCTGAATGCAGCTGAGCTCCTGCAGCTGTTGTGCTTTGGCTCCAGTTCTGCACCTCTTGGCAGACGGTTTGTGTGAAAAGCGCCGCTGACTCTGGGTGTGAGATGCACAGGGAGAAGGGGCTGGAAGGGCCAGGCCGCACAAAGCAGGCCACGCTGCCAGGGGCCTCACATCTGCAGCCATGATGCACTTATGAGAGAGAGAAAGGAATTCATAAGTGAGTAATTGGGGGCTCTTGGGAAGGTTACTCCTTTGAGCCCTTTTGCTGGTGGAGAACGGCTGATGCTGGGCCAGTGTGTCAAGTCAACCCTAACCCTGATTGAACTGTCAGCCCCAATTCTTCAACCTTCCTTGCATCTACATGCTTGCTTTGGCCTCATTACAGGCAGAGTATACTTCCCAGCACTTGACTTTGGACATGCATATGACTGGGAGTGACAATATGCAGTCCTGAGCCTAGGCCAGTGGTTCCCAAACTTATTTGGCCTACCGCCCCCTTTCCAGAAAACATATTACTCAGCCCCTGGAAATTAATTTTTTTAAATTTTAATAGCAGTTACTCATCGCCTCCAAATGCACCTGTGGCCGGGCAGAGTATACTTTCCAGCACTTGACTTTGGACATGCATATGACTGGGAGTGACAATATGCAGTCCTGAGCCTAGGCCTTAAGAACCTCACTTGTTTGTTTCTACTTAGCCCTCTGCGATCTAACATCGCCATGAGAACAATACACTGTGGGTAATATGTTGACCCAGGAAGGATCAGATACATGTGAGCAGAGTCACCCAGACAACCCACACACCTGCAGCAAAAAGCAGAGCTGCCCCAGCTGCTGTAACCTGAAGCAATACCACCTAGCTGTGCTAAGCATAGACCAACAAGACCTCGAATGACCCAAAGGCATGATCATAAACACTGGTTCAGCCACTGAGTTTGGGGAGCAATAGCTAACCAATACAATGATAAAGCTGGAATGCAAGCTCACCCCATTTGACTCTACAGTATGTGAGGTAATCTCTAATGTACTAGTACATTGCCTTCTACATTCTCTGTTAAAGTGAAGAAACAGTCTCTAATGAGCTGAGTGAGCCCGAGCTAAGGGCTGAACTCTCTGGGGCTCAGTGTCGACTCTGTAAAATAGGCAGGTTGAATCATATCAGCATTTCTTAAGGTCTGGCGCATTAGCTGCACCTGATATTAAAAAGATTCTATGCCTCTCCTGGAGTTAGCATTCTGTGAAGGCACTTCAGAGAGCATCTTTTAAGCCTTTGGAAGTTCTAATATTCTGTTACTAGAGGCTTGGTGCATGGATTCATGCACCAGTGGGGTCCCTCTGCCAGGCCTGTGCCCTCTCACAATCGGGGATCCCTCGGAGGATGTCAGACTGCCAGTTTCAGCCCATTCCCTGCAGGAGATTCATTAGTCTGTTCCATGTTTCCATACCTGTATGTTGAGTGTCTGCTCCCTGGTGGTCAGTGTGCATCATTGCTACCAGTCGAGTGGTCCTTCGGTCACTTAGGCTTTTATATATATAGATTCTAGGTCACAGTGTGACCCCTCCATGAAAACATCTCCCTCCATTACCAATTATGAGTGAAACTATAATAATCCTCTAATTCAGGGAATTTGGGGACCAGGTCCCGGAGAAGGGGAGATGTCTGCTGTGGAAGTGGTCTTTCCCAACTTCCTTCAAAACTTTGCACATGCTCCCAGTGCCTGAGTCAGCAACAGCAGAGAGGACCTCACCCCTTCTCCTACAAGATCACCCAGAACCAAGCTTACAGAAAAGCACAAGGATACAGGAACCTGCCGGGCATCTCTCAGAAAGAAATCTGCTTACGTACTCAACCCCAGCCCTGCCCATCCACTAAAAGTGCTTTGCAACAGCACCTAATTGCCAAATTCTCTAGTCCCTGTCCTCACCCTGCTCCTCTGCTATTTTTGATGTAGTTGAAAGTTCCTTTGGTTTGTCTCACTGAATGCTTTCAGTTTCCTCATCTTCTACCCCCTGATATAGGTGTTCCCAGAACTACCCCTTGGGTGATTGCATTCCCTCACCCAGCTTCATCCCACATCCTAACATCTCCCAGAAGTATCTCTGTCCCTGTCCACTCAGCCCATCCTCAAGCAAATTTCCTTCTTCCCAACCCAGTTTCCTGGCTCTATCCCCTTCCACCTCCTTCAGTGTAGCCTAGAGTGTTGCCATGCAGAACCACTGCACAAATGCTTCTTAAAACTTTGTGTTCCTCATTTTCCATGTGCTTCCCTCTTCCAAGAATGCTTCTACTTCTCATCTCCACTCCTGATTTTCCACAAAGCACACTCCTACTATCCTTCTCCAACGTCACCCTCCTGAGGAGACCCTGTTCTCTGCCTGAATTACTCGTTCCAGCTCCCATGTTCTCAGTCTATTGTCAGCCTCTATTGGGGCAGAGCTCCTCAACCACCAGACTGCAGGCCACTTGGGGTCAGTCCCTCTCTTTACCATCTTTGTAACTCATTGCCTAGCAGATTCTGCATATAATGTGCTCACTACATGTTAGCTTAAATGAATGACTATAACGGACCCACCCATTCCTCCACTGGTGGGCATTGCTCATTGGTCTGCTGGCTAACCGCTGGGCCTTTTTTGAGGGATCCTCAATATGCCCAAGGGATAAACTAGATCTTGTCTGTGATTTATTAACTAATGTCCTCTTTGTAGATTTCCTGGGAGAAGACAGTCATTTGAGACAGGTCGATCACCATGAGACTCTATTCCACTTTGTCCATGTCACTAGGATTGTTTTAATTACATGCCAGCTTACTTTTCTATTTTTTATTTGGACATACACACGAAGATCTTTAAAGGATTGACTAATTTAGTTATAGCAACGTCTCCCAAACTACATTGATTTATGCATCACTTTCATAATTCTTGCTGAGTCTACATGTTCCTTGTAAAATTGTATAAACATTCTCCTTAATTCATCTTTTTTTCCTTAGCCTGGTAAGCCAGAATAGCCATAAAATTATGTGATTGATATAATACATATACACACGTATCTATATCTATGTACTAATATATGTCATAATAAAAAATATTCTTCCAAGCACCTCATAAAATCATCCTTCAGGCCAGCAACAGTCTACGTAGCACACTTAGGGAAGCACTAGGTCAGAACATTTAATCTAGGGGAAAATCATTTATTAAAGCCTTCTCTGGCAGCCAGTATACTATTCTGGTGCTGAGAATATTGATATGCCAAATGCAGTTGATTGCCTCAGAGGTAAAACCAACAAGTACACTATAAATTGTAATTTAGTTTTCTAAGTACTGGAGAGAGGTGAGCGCAAGAGTGGCTATTTCCATCACCTCTTGGGCACCAGTACAACTCTCTCCATCCCAGCTGTTACCCCAGCTGCTTCTGCAGGGGTTGCTTCTGTGCAGGCCTCCCCCAGCTATGAGCAGATGTAAACTCAAGTAGCCCACCCAGAGCCCCAGCGAGTATATCTCACTTCCTCCCCTAGAACTTTCTCTGGCACAGGACATCAGCAGTAACCCACTAGCTTCTTACACATCCTTAGCGCCTGAATAAAGGCAAAGTATAGCAATGGATGAACGCCTTTCTTCCTTTGCAGGAGAACAGTTCTGAGTCTCATTTCTTAAGGCTCCTCAGAAGGTCTGGAGCACCTGGATCCGTAGCAGTGGCCAACGTGATAACGCATCCCGGTACAGTTCTACTCACCTAGTCCCCCAGTCTTGCCCCGGGGATCGCTTCCCTAACAATCTACCTGCACAGGTGCCCTTGCCTCAGGCCAGGCCCTTTTTTTGATAGAACCCAGGCTGAGGCAGGGCCCTTACCCAAGTTAAAGGGGTTAAAGAAGACTTCTTGGAAGAAATAACAGCTGAGATAGACCTCAAAGCATGAGTAAGTTAGACAGGTGGAGAAGAGACTGTAAAGAGGACATTCCTGGCAGAAGAAACAGCATACACAAGGGCAAGGAGGCTTGAAAGTGTATGTCTGGGAACTGCAGAGAGCCTGGTGTGACTGAAATACACCTCCAACACAGCATGAGGGACCAAGAATCACAAGAGCCTGGGGAGGTAGACAAAGACTGGCTCCTGAAAATTTGCTTACCACAGCCAACCACCTCCTCCCCGCTGCTCTTTTATCTGAAGTGGTGGCAGTAAATAGTAAATAGGTGGGTGTTTAAACCAACTCCAGAAGATTAGAAAGTGCCTTCTGGATTCAAGAGGTGCTAGACACAAGAGGAATTGAGAGAAGGGATTAGTGGAAAGATGGTGAAATGGGAGCAGAGCTATTGTTACTTACACACACACACACACACACACACACACACACTTCCTCCCTCCAAGATGGGTCCAATAATCCAATTATGAGCTTAGTCAGAAGTGAGGCACATTCCACTTGGAAATGACAATTCTATAGTAAACAGTCAAGAACTAAGAATTAGGTTTGGGATAAATGAGTTAGGGTCCTACAGGAGAAAAATCACCCTACAGCTTCCGGTCAGTCAGGACCAGAGAAAAGAGGCAATGAGGGGCTGGCAGGAGAAAAGTAGGGAGCACCATTTTGTGAGCTGGTAGAGCCACAGGTAGGACCCCCCCACACACACACCTGATACTTCAGATTTTTAGCAAAATTCCCAAACACACAGCTCTAAGCTTAGCTCTCCTTGTTCCCGAGACAGGGCCAACCTTAGGGTACCAATGCTGAGTGTCACCAAGGGAAGTGGGGAGTTCCATCTGGCATAGAATATAGAGTCACCTGCCCTCAGGGATGGATCTGTGATTTGAAAGGACTGGCATAAGGCAATATACGTCAACAGCTTTGTTTATAAGCAAATAATTAAGAGCATTTGATTTTTATTTCATGCTCATTGTGTACCAACCCTGTACTAAGTACTTTTAAGTGGTATCTCTTTTAAGATCTTCCCCCTAATCACATGAACAAATACTGTCATCAGTCTCATTTCCAGGAACCAGCCTGAGGTGAACATGAAATACTAATTAGAACACAGCACAGTGACGCTTTTGAAAGAGCTCAGAACTTGGGGTCAGGTCATTCTCACTTCAACTCTGTTCTCCATCATTTTCTACTGAGGACTATTCACTTTCAAGAGACGGAAATCAACTCAGAATAGTACAAGCAAATAAGGATGGCTGGCTCGCATAATTGGAAGGCACAGGGATGGGTCTCTGATCTAAAACCACTGGACCCAGTGCTCAAATAACATCGGAGTGCCTGGCTTGCTCCTGTTCTCTCTGTTACTGCCCTCAGTCTTTCCTACCAAAGACCAGCTACCTTCAAGTGCCCACGGAAGCTGGCAGCTCCAGATGTACAGTGTCCTCATTGAGGAAAGAGAGTATTTTGCTCAGAAATTCCCAGGAAAGGGTCTAACTGACCCTGTGGGTCCTGCATCCACCCTCTGAACCAACTGCCATCGTCAGATGGATGGTGCACAGTGAGAGCAGTGACCGCAGTCCCATCAGAATCACGTGGAGGGGAATCAGGGCAGCAGCTATAAACTGAGATGCCAGGCAGTACAAAATAATGGACGTCTACTGCAGTTCAACCTCAGGCAAGTCACTTAACCTTTGTGAACAACATATATTTTAAAACTTGGCCTTGGCCGGTGTGGCTCAATTGGTTGAGCATTGGCCCATCCATTGAAAGGTTGCCGGTTTCATTCCTGGTCAGAACACATGCCCACGTCCTCAGTGGTGGGCAGGCAGGAGGCAGTCAATCAACATTTTGCTCTCATATGAATATTTCTCTCTCTCCCTCTCCCTTCTTCTCTCTCTAAAAATCAATTTAAAAATCTTCTTTAAAAACAAGAATAATAATACCTATTGTGCAAGGTTGTTGGGAGAGAGTAAAATCATATTCAACACTTGGTACATAAAGGCAGTCATCTGTGGTAGCTATTTTTGTTATTACTGGTACTATTATTGTTTTGTGGTTGTTTTTGACACAGAGATGGGAATTGGAAGCCCATCCCAGATTCCCAGATGTCTAACGCACTCCTGTCCGCAGGGCGGAGTCCCCTTGGCTCTGCAGCCAGACGCCTTGCACAACCCAGGCCGTGTGTGCCAAGGTTAAGCTGGTTCACCATCTGACGGCTGCAGAGCAGCGAGTGCCTCCCAGCCCAGCAATGTCAATACTGCCTTCCTGACTCCGCCTATTGTATCTGGAGGAAAGTGGCCGAGCATTGTCTTCCAGCGCTCCCCCCAGGAAGCATGATATCACCCTCTAACAAAAGCGGGAAAGCTGACAGATCTACTGAGATGGGTGTGACCACACACACACCTCGCTGGCAAGCCCTGGGCAAGGGTCTGTGACAAGCAGAGAGCAAACAGCACAACACACCATCCCCTCAACAGGCTGCCTGACGGGTCCCTTTGGCTCATGTTGAAATGTTCTCCTCTCTGTGTCACAACCATACCATCTTAGACACCGTGTCACCAAGCTGTGGGAATGCACTCCCTCTAATCAACAGATGCGCTGAAAAGTTAGGACTCTGTCCATCTGGCTGACCCACAAGCCCACACCTGTCCCTGCAGTCTTTGGGCAGGGACACAGGGAGAAGGGTAGTCAGATTCCTGAAGGGACAAAAGGAGGCAGTGGGGGTGGGAGCTACACAAAAGTAGGGATGGCTCACTCTTAAAAACATTTCTGCACGTGTGATGTGAGTTAGAATAGTGTGGCTCGCCTTGGCCAGGTGGCTCAGTTGCATGGTTGTCCCATGCACCAAAAAAAAGGTTGTGGGTTTGACTGCCAGTCAGGGCACATACCTAGGTTGTGGGTTCAATCTGGGTCAGGCCACATATGGGAGACAATGGATCAATGTTTCTCTCACATTAACATTTCTCTCTTTCTCTCCCTCTCTCTCTCTAAAATTAATAAAAACATATCCTCGGGTGAGGATTAAAAAAAAAAGAAAGAAAGAAAAGAAATAGTCTGGCCAGACTGGTGGGAATTGGGTTATCAGTTTTAAATTCCAGAAATAAGGGAGGCAACGTTAGACATTCCCTTTCCTGTAGGCTCGGAGCACTGCCAGTTGATCCTCTGACATCCCTTCCAGTTTGGGCTCTGAATATTATCAGTGCATCTAGCTGTTGTAAGACAATACACCTGCAGTCTGGGTCCCCCACGCCAGGCCCTGGGGCTGTCACTCTGCTGCCCCCACCTTACTATCCCCTTCTTAAAATTCTCTTTCCTTAGCTATCACAGCACAATTCTCAAGAATTCCAGGAAAGGAATCTGATTGGATTTGCTTCTCCTACCACTTTTCTGACTGCTTCTTCATAGAACCCTTAGCTAACTAGGAAAGGAATCTGATTGGATTTGCTTTTCTGACTGCTTCTTCATAGAACCCTTAGCTAACTCCTCCTTCTCTTCCCCTCACTTAAGTTGAGGATATAGTCATGCCCATGGCTTCTCTTACCATAAACCAAAAATTTCCATGTCTCAATTCCTTGCCCAATCCCCTTCTTCTGAGCGTCAGACCCAGAAAGCCAAATTTTGCTAAATATTTCCCTTTACATGGAACCTCAAGGTCAACATGCACAAAATAAGTCCTTGCTCCATCTCCGCCCATCTCCAACCAGTCCCTTCTGCCATGTTTCACCACACTAAATGGCACCAACATCACGCAAACCAGAATCCTGAAGCAAGGTTTATTCTCTCCCTTCTCTCAACCTTCCACAAGCAATCAATCACCAGCCCCTCTAGAGTTTTATCTCCTAAACACTTCCAATCCCCCTCCTCATCCAGGCCTTCCTGAATAAAAGGGTGGGAAGCAACACTGGCCCAGGCCTACAGTCTCTGCCATGTCGATCCATCCTCCATACTATCATCAGAGTGAATGTTCCAAGACATACATCAGGTATGATAGAAAAAACACGATGCCAAATTTCAACATGTACAGCATGAAGTATAAGCTGCCTAAAATGGCCTAAAAGCCCTTCCCAGTCTGACCCCAATCTTGACTCTCCACCTCCACCCTACATTCTAGCCTTACTCAACTTCCTGGAGCCTGCCCTATTTCATACCCCCTGCTCCCTGTAATGGAAAGTTCTTTCTTCCTTTTCTGTTTTATTTTCTTAGTTTTAAAATCATTTATCTATGAGTAGCTCCTAACTACAATTGCTCTAATTTTTGGCAATATTCATTACTATCAAAATTAATGTTATCTATAACAATTAATGAAGTTGACATTGTGTTTTAGACATTTAATTGAAAGTTTCTGTCTAATTTCAATTTTAAAAGTTTCAATTTTTAAATATATTTTTATTTATTTCAGGGAAGAAGAAGATGAAGAGACAGAAACATCAATGATGAGAGGAAAATCATTGATCAGCTACCTTCTGTATGCCACTAGGGATTGAGCCTGAAACTCAGGCATGTGTCCTGACTGGGAATTGAATGTTGACCTGGTTCATAGGTCGACACTCAATCACTGAGCCATACTATTTGGGCAAAAGTTTCTACTTTTTTAAGCCAATAAAAGTTTTGTAGCTCTTGAAAAGCTAGATTTTGTATATATTCCTACTATATAATTTATTACAATGTCATATAATTCATCTGCCTATATTCATCTTTTCTGCTAAAATGTGAGTTTAGTGGGGGGTGGAGAGGAGGGGGAGGCTCTCCTTTTTAGCATTCCTGGCATCCAGTACAGTACTTAGCACAAAGAAGTCCTCAATATGTCTTCATTAACTGAAATAATAGGTAAGTAAATGCATTAATTAATTAATGATAGGCAGGCAATAACTCAATAAATGTCTATTGAATAAAAAGTATGTATATCTTTTGGGTAGTATTTAACAATACCTAACATTAGGAAAGTCCTGATTAAACCCATTTTCATGTGTATATCTTTTATGTTTCATACCTAAGGGGGAAAAAAGGATTTTGTTTTGACCTTATTTACATCAAATACTTAACATAAGGCAACCTTTTAAGATATAAATGAATACCATTTGCAATGTATATGAATTGATTTATTATTGTTTTGTTATTATTATTTTATTATTATTATTATTATTATTTCAGTGTGGCTAAAACTCTTTCTACAACTTTCTCTTTTTATTTCAGGTCTACTGTGCCATATACCAAGTTTCTCACTGTGGCATAAACTCAATAAAGACTACTGAACATCAAATACAAGCACTATAAAGAATAAAAAAGAAGTAATATGTGTTTTGTCAAAGATGTTAGAGGCTGATTTGGCTCAATCTACTAGTTATGTGCCCAGAGCTCAAAGATACAGCCTGTGTAATAAGAGAACTCAGAATTAGGAAAAGAACGTCATGAGGAAGAGTTGGCTTGGGCAAGTTGAGTTGAACTGTATTTGTAACATGGGCATGGAGGATGTCATTTCCAAATGGATGGCATAGCATGAACAAGAGCCAAGAGGAAAGAACACATATATTGTGGAGATGGGCCTGTTAGAGGCAGAAAGGCCATGAGAAGGGATGAATGGCTAGATGAGGAAAAGCATTGGATAGTTGGCCAAGTTTTCTGGCTTGTCAGCTGGGCAGTGACCAGCATAAAATTTAAGGGACTGGATTTTGTTGAGGTCTTTTAGGAGGAAACTGCTTCTATGAGTAGCAAATGATTCCCCTACATCTTGGAAAAGATTAGATCAGTCTTGAACTAGTATTGGCTTCACAGCAACACTTCTCTTTTGATTAAACTAACTTCATTTATTAAGTGAGTTTCTACTGGCTAAATACTGTACATGCATTATCACACCTGATGCCTATAACAACTCTGGGAAATAGATAGTCTCATCTATAAAAGATGATAAAACTGTGGCTTAGAAAAATCAAATAACTTGCCCATGCTCATCCAATTTGGGCTTAACCCCAGATCTGTGACTTTACCATCCATTCTCTCCTTCTTCTGCATTTTTGATTAGCTCTACCATAGAGCAGTGGCTTCAAAAGACAGTCATCATAGCACATGTTCATATGGCTTTTTTTCCCACAAAAGGCATATTGACTTAAAATTCAGTGTAAAGTGACTATATATTTGGGTCCATATTCAGGACACACACCCAGTTTGGTTTAATTGGGCAAAGATCTTGGTGGCTTTTCTGAACCCTTCTCCATCTGCTAAGACTAAGTGATCATAGAAGAGGTACAGACAATAAAATGAAAAGAATGTGAAAGGCAGTGTAGTAACCACCACACTCTACATAATATTTTCATGTTCCTAATAAGCGATCACCCAACCTAAGCCTGAACACTCTCCAGTATGTAGCTCACTCCTCTCGGGGGGGTGTTAATAGAAGTTTTAGAAGGTTTTCATCAATACAGCCAAACTCTGTCTTTCTGCAATTCCCTCCACCCCTGGATCCTAGATCTGGCAAAACACAATGTCAATCTATGATGTCTTCTATATGGAAACCCTTAAAAACACTGCCACTCAGCTCTCTCCCTCACTAAATATTACATATAACATGGTTTCTAAAGCACTTACCTTCTTGTTTGTCTACTATGTTTACCGTCAAATTTCTCAGTGTCTTCATTGTTAATAGATATGCTCTGAGCGATAGAGTGATGACTATTTCTAAATTAAACCTTATATTTCTACTAATGCAAACTGTTACAGCTTATGTACAGTGGGGCCTTGACTTACGAGTTTAATTCGTTCTGAGACCGAGCTTGTTAAGGAGCTCATTAACTCAAATTACTCTATCAACTCAATGCAAAAAATCAGCGGAGAGACAGCTGGTATCTCAAAAAACTCGTTAGTCGGGACACTCGTAAGTCAAGGCCTCACTGTATTACCTTTTTAGCAAGCAGAGGATGTGCTGGTTCCTATGAATTTTGCATATCACCAAAAGTTGGTAAAGCTAGAACTTTTAACAAACATCTCTCACATTGAACATAATAAACCCAATTGCATAACTTGACATTTATCTATTTTGAAATGGTATCTTTTTGTTTGGCTCACTCTTCTAGCCTAGAGAAATCCATTTGAATCCTGATTCTGTGCTTTAACCAATAAGCCATCTACAGGGAATAAGCAGGTGACATAAGACACACACACAGCCCGCGCGCGCGCACACACACACACACACACACACACGTGTCTTTTTAGGGGAAGGGCCCCAGAAGACGAATTGATAATGTCAGAAAAGTTTGGAGGCCGCCCATCTGAATGCCTTAGAGGACACGGCATGGTCTTCTGAGGTGGACTTGGAAGTGTCTTTTCCTCCTGGAGAGATGTCTTAGAAGAGCTAGGCTTTTGCAGGAAGCTCTCCCAGGGTAGGGCTGGAAAGGAAATGCAGAGACCTCCCAACAAAGACAATGCTTAGGAGGGAGCATTTGTGAAGGAAGCAAAACTCCTCCCGGTGAAAGTAATTCCCAGGTGTGTCTCTCATCCTAGCTTCAGACCTCCACCCTTGATTACTCACACTTGGTATTAGCCTTACATGACCAGCCCTAATGAGGCAGTTCCATCTGGAACCACTTTCCTGACCTCATACAGGCATATCTCATTTTGTTGCATTTCACTGTATTGTGCTTCACAGATGTTGCAATTTTACAAATGGAGTGCAAGACCCTCCACCAGCAAAAAATTATGACCCGCTTTATTGCGATACTCGTATTATTGCGGTGGTCTGGAAATGAGCCCACAATATCCCCAGGGTATGCCTGTAACTGAATTTTCTCTGCCATCTCAGACAAGATATCCACTATCTCTGAATCCAGGTTGTTATTTAAAATGTCCAATGAGACAGAAAGGAGGCATGAAGGCATGCCACCAGAGACTTCCTCTTGGGTCAGTGTTGATCTCATAGGACATACTATGATAAGCAGAAAGAGTGATTTATTTTGTTTTTCTGTATACACAACTCTTTAAAGAGGGCAGCCTGGTTTGGTGCAGATGGGGGAGTAGGGAGAAATTGATATGTTTATTAGAACTTCTTTGTAAACTGAAATTGGCCATGATTCTCAATTGGGAGGGCAATATATCAGAATCTACATGGATCTGAGGGAAATCTGAAAATTAAAATGACACATCTCCTCCAGCCCTCTTATGGGTGAGCATCTGCAACCCAGTGCACTTTCATTGAGGTAAATGTGACATCATTTTTCAGTTCTATTTGTTCAGACAACTAGGAGAAACAACCCACTGGACTAGAGAGATAAGCCCATAAGCCCCTTGCTCCATTGCTATAGTCTACCAGCGGAGCTTGGCTTAGAGAATGGATTCCATGCCTACAGACATGATCATGCTGGATTCCTGTTATAATTTTCAAGCATTGAGTGTTCATGTTCATTGAGGCACAGACTGGGAATGTAAGTTAATATTCAGCCCTAGCTGGTTTGGCTCAGTGGATAGAGCATCAGCCTGTAAACTCAAGGGTCCCGGGTTCAATTCTGGTCAAGGAATTGGTTGCAGGCTTCTCCCTGGCCCAGGGCTCTGGTCAGGGCGTGTGCAGGAGGCAACCAATCAATGTGTTCCCTCACATCAATGTTTCTGTCTTCCCTCTCTCTTCCACTCTCTTTAAAATTCAATGGAAAAATATCCTCGGGTAAGGATTAAAATAATATATATATGTATAATTTTTTTTTCAACACAACAGACCTACCCCAGACGCCAGCCTTGTTAGTGTCACCCTCCCTTTTCAACAAAATCATGAAACCCTTCTGTTTGCACCTCTCCTTGCTGACATCTGTGATGATTTCAGGGAACTAAGGTCTAGACATGGAACCACTCTTTTGGCCATTTTTTTGTTTAATTTTATGGCTGCCTTCCTAAGACCATATTGCCATACATGATCACTTTAGGCAGGGGTAGGGAGGAGAGTAAATAAAAGCAATTGCCTGCGTGCGTGCGTGTGTGTGTGTGTGTGTGTGTGAGAGAGAGAGAGAGAGAGAGAGAGAGAGATTTAACCTAAAAAGTACCTCAGAGCAACTGTAGACCCCTGGGCTTTGAATACTCTAACCCCTGGTGTAGAACCAGTTCTAGATTTCACATCACTGATAAATATGTTACACAGAGAATAAGCAAATGGAATGATGATAATTATTTAGTGCAAAGGTACATATTAGTAGAAAGAAATCAACATTGTTTCTATATTAATATGAACATTTTCTATATAAGTATTGAAACCATCTCAGATAATCTTTCATCTTCAGCAATTTGTACTACATGTTCTTAGTTTTAAAAATATTATTGAATCCTCCATATAACTGGTTGTTGAAAGCAAACTAAAGAGCTATAACCAAATGACTCCAAATGCAATTCTGTTATATTGGGTTAATTTTTGAATATTTGAGATTTCAAACATACAGAAAAATAATATAACCGATGTTTATGTATATTTGGATCAAGTCCCATTAATGTAACATAGCCTGCACCATTAAGTCAGTAAATTTTGTCAAACTCATTTCCAGGATCAATTCTATTTTTGTTACAATAATTAGGATGCTTCCAAACCGAAGGGGAGAGATGGATGGCGATTACAGTTGTGATTTATTTTCACTTCAAGTTTTGATACCACTGTCAGGCAGATGCACAAACCACAGGGCCACACCACTATTTAGAGTCCAAACAACAGGCACTAAATCTAAAAACAGCCGGCCAACCATTCCTGAACTCCACAACAGGCTGCCATGCTCTCTGGCGCCCAGGGACCTGGGTGACTACCTAAACTTTCATTTCATTGGGCCAATCAAGACTGTATGCCAAATATTCTAGACAAAACAAAAATTATATAGCCCTAAACTCCCTGACCCCAACAACTAGAAAAAAACAATACATCTCTTTTGACTGCTTTGAATAAACTAGGATGCAGATATGAAATCTGTAGACAAAGCATTCTTGCTCTCATTTAAAAATGACAAATGTGTACACTGCTTTTAGTGGGTCCCGTAATTCTCAGCATGCAATTCTTCAAAGTAGGTGAAACCAGGTTTCTTCTTCATTTTTTTAAATTAAGAAAACAATCCCTCTTGAGGAACCATCAAATAATGTACCAAGGAAGCAAATCTCTTCAAATAAAGTGACCTTATCCCGTCCTCACGGAGTCTGTGGCCACACGGGGCAATTTGCAGAAGAGAAACTCGGGGAAAGGCAGCTCATGCCACGAGGACTTTGCTTTTCAGTCCTCACGCGCATTACATGGAGTGTTACATATTAAACAGAGAAACGGTGCCCACGCCACAGCTGCTTCTTGTTAACCAGCACTAAGAAATAGTGAGAGCGCCCAGAATCACCATTTAAAAAAAATACTAAATTAAAAATAAAATAAAGCCAAATCTTACCAGAAAGGAGCAAGCTGACTCCATAGAGCACTAAGCCAGCTAAAGAGTCCATGCTTCCCCCAGTCTCTCCATCCAGGTCCCGCAGATGTGCATGAGGTTCCCGGGGATCCTTTCAAGCACCCAGAGGTTTGTGACTTTCCATTCTCACGTTCTACTAGTTCTTGTTTACAAGTCGGAGGCAAGAAGGAACAGTAGAGAAGCAGGCTGTAACAGCCTCATTTCTGTCTCTGAGCACAGGGAGTTTTAAGTTCCTTTTTCCTGTTTCCTTTGTAGATTAGGATGGGAAAGGCTGTATCTTAAAGGCATTTGGTATCAGCAGGGCTGGGGGCACGGCAAACCCTCTCCATCTTGCAATTCATCAAAACACTTATCTGTGGCTGCTGCTTCTGCTGCTGCCAGAGGGGTAGAGGAATTTTTGTTGGAAGTGTGGGTCCTGGTCAGCATTTTCAGGAACAATAGGGGTATCCTCTCATAGGCGGGAAACAGAACAACAAGCCCTCCACCTACTTGTGGTATGCGATGAAGACCAGCCCTCCTCGGCCTTCCAACGGCTCTCCCGCTCTCCCGGGTCCCCTCGGGATCCCTGGCAGAAGGGGCTTCTGGGTGTGGGGGGGCGGTTTGTGCTTTTGTTTTCTCGTTGTAGCCCACGTGCTTTGAGTTGGGAAAAGAAGGTTTCGTGATGAGAGAACACAACCCGAAAGGCATCTAATCTGGCTAATTACCTACCGGTGAGGTCAATGTCACCGTGTGGCCACAGAGATGAGAGTCCAAAATTGTTAGCCTGTGTTCTTTCACACAGATGATTTACTTGTTGGGCAAGAGCCCAAAGATATCCCTGCGACTAGCTGTGGCTTTCGTTTTTATTACTAATTCAGCTGAAGGTGATCTAATTTCTTGAAGAACTTGGCATAGAACAGTGGTTTTCAACCTTCCTAATGCCACGACCCTTTAATACAGTTCCTCATGTTGTGGTGACCCCCAACCATAAAATTATTTTCGTTGTTACTTCATAACTGTAATTTTGCTATTGTTATGAATCATAATGTAAATATCTGATATGCAGGATATATTTTCATTGTTACAAATTGAACATAATTAAAGCACAGTGATTAATCACAAAACAATATGTAATTATATATGTGTTTTCCGATGGTCTTAGGCGACCCCTGTGAAAGGGTCGTTCGACCTCCAAAGGGGTCGTGACCCACAGGTTGAGAACCACTGGCATAGAAGAATTTTAGTAATGGGAGGGGATTTTGTGGCTATTGACCAATGGCGTGTCAGGAGGAAATTATGCCCAACATTTTTTAAATTGTGTAAAAACCAAACCTAAGCGATCAGATCAGGATATAAATATTATTCATCAGAGCAGAGAGAGCACATAGGCCAAAAGGAAAAGAGCTATTGGAGTAGCCATTTCTCAAATGAGATCAGAGACCCTTGATTGATCCAGATGATAACGTCTCCAAAACCTGAACTGTGACTTTAGAGTTGATCCGCTGGCCTTCACCCTGCCCTCTTTTCCTACTGAGCACGGGAAAGGCAGATGCTGCTAGCCTGGCCTAATCTCTGTCCCAGGTTTTATCACATCAGCAATGATCCTGAGAACCCACGGATGCTTCCCATCTGCTGGGGTAGAAGGTTCAGGCTCAGTTTGCCAGCAGCGCTGGGATCAATTCTGGGCTCAGCCACACGTGGGGCCTGAGACAAGATACTTAAGCCCTTTGAGTCTCAGTGAGCAGGTGTAAAATGGCAATAATATCTTATTCGTGGGGGTTTCGAGAGGGTTAAATGAAAATTAAAAATGCATAAAGACATCTGGCACTGTGCCTAATTCACAGAATTCATTTTCTTTATTCTTTCCAGTCTGTTTCTGATTTCAGTCCCAGGAGCTGCTGCCAGAAAGCCATTCTCTGATCCCATGAAAGGCTTTAAGTTTGGCGGAGTAAACAACCAGTGTGGGAGTCGGAGGTCCTGGGTTCCAGGCCCGGCTCTGCCACGATCTGCCTGCCTGTGGACAGGTCATTTCCCATCTCTAGGCCTCAGTTGCTCAACTGTAAAATGAAGGATTTAGACTGGAAGTGACCAATTTCCCTTCTGATTGTAACAGCGCACAGTCTAAATGACTAGATTGTCCCGCTCTCAGCATCCGCACACTGGTTCCTAGGTCCTTCCATTTGGGCAGTTCAGAGAGGATGCTAGCTTTGCATCTCTGTTCCTGTGGGAACCTGGGAGGGTTACGTGTGCTTTATTTTAAGAACATGGTGGCTGAGACTCAGTGAGGTCCACTGGCCCCAGGCCACAGGGGTCAGCAATGATAGGCCTTGGCAATGATCAAACCCCAGGATACCTGTCTCCCCAGGCACAGCTCCCTCTGTTAGTGCTTGATGTCCACACATGGAAGTCATCATTGCTCACACTCCCTCCTGCTGGCTGGTTCTGTGGGCTGAAGATGCTACTACCTTGCTTCCTGTTCTGGGATGCCTCCCCCTATTAGCCAGAAAAGCAGCCCGGTTTCATTATTCCTCCAACACGCAGAAAGATCTCCCCTGACCCAAAATTGTTAGTCAAGTTCTTTCTCTCTCTGTTACCCAGAGTAAGTGACTCTGTTTCATTCTTCTCTCTGTAATTCAGCAATGTTGCTCGGTTTATGTCTCCATTCTTCAAAAGAGCTATGTCGTTTAACCTCATCTTCCATGTAATCCTTTCCACTATTACCCAGAATAGTGCTTCCATTTAGTAAATACTGCTGGATTTCCTGAGCCTAGGATTATACAGCTAGTCTAAAGACTGAGCGCCTTTTCTCTGGGACATCTGCATCTTTGGCACATCATTTCCAGGAATAAAGTGAAGATGACTTGTGGACACAAGTGACCAGACTTGCGCTGCCCTGCTTTCTGCCCTGTGGATGTCAGAGCGTAGAGAACCAGTCACAAAGCAATAGCATGAGCTTCATGCACTGTGGGACCAACAGGGCCGCAGAGCCTACTGGCAACAGGTTGGGAAGTTGCAACACTGGATGGCATGCCAGGATTTCCAAGGGAAGGGAGAGGCTGTAGCCACATCTGTGAGGACTTCTCCCTAATAACGCATAACATGTTAAGGAAATACCACATACTTGGACATGACCACAACCCTTCTCTAGAAAGCGGGCTGTGGCCATCATCGGGCATCTGCACTTCCTAAAGAGCCTTGCTGGGGTCCAGGGGGATCAGCTCTCTACCCTCCGCTGCTCTATCCACCTCGAAAAGATGAAACGGTCTTCCCCTCCTTGTCTGATTAACTCCCAGTTATCTCCTAGTTCTCAGCCTAAGAAACGTCTTCTGTGATTCAAATGAGTTCTCCCTCGTTTTTCTCCCACAACACCCTGCTCTTTTGTTTCATTGTACTAATCACAAGTGGTAATCATATATCGGTAACTTCACCACTTTATGTCTCTTTCCCTCCACTTGACTGCAGTCTTCAAGAGGCAGGGACCATATCTAATTATATTCACTGCTGAATTCCCAGACCTGAGCGCAGTGTCTGGAACATATTTTATGTCTCTTTCCCTCCACTTGACTGCAGTCTTCAGGAGGCAGGGACCATATCTAATTTAGTCACCGCTGAATTCCCAGACCTGAGCGCAGTGTCTGGAACATAGATCTTAAATAAATGCTTAATAAATTACTAAATACAAATACTCCCACTCTTACTCATATACTCATATCAAGAATAGGCTTTGGAGTCAAGCAAACCCAGAGTACATGTTATAGCTGTAATTTACTCCCTGTATGACCTCGGCAATTTAATGCACATTAGGAACCTCAAATTCCTCATCTTTAAAATGCAGACAAATAATACTTAATTAGTGAGGTAATATATACACAGTATCTGGCAGAAGTAAATATGGAGTAAAAGCTCTCTGGCGTTCCTCCCCATTCACAACTCCATCTCCCCTCTGCAAGGAGGAAAGGAGGCCCCACACAGCTAAAGATTCACCAGCTGTGCCTTGCAGAGGCAGTGTCAGTACCCTGGTCTCTTTGCCTCCAATTTTTACAAGTTTAATATATGGCTCTTTTTTTTTTTCATAGTTCACCTTTGAACCACGTTGTGCAGAAAAGTAAACAAAGAGAAATACAGGAAACATCATAAAAACCAACAGGGTGTACCCAGACCCTAGGAAAGTATTTGAAGTGAAACTTTGACAGGTAATGGAAAAGTCTGATGACACTGAGAAATGCCACCAGTTCTCATTGTGCTTCCAAAATAGTAAAAGCTACTCTCCGGCTCTCTGGTGTCCCCACAGCCTTGCCCCCAGGGAAGTAAAAGGGCTTCCGCATGAGTCAAGCTTACTCAGTTTAATTTGATGAAGCTGGACACACTGAGACCAGAACAACAACAAAAACAACAGCAAGCAAACAAAACAAGGCATTTGCCTGACATCTCATTTTTTTCTCTGCTTTCTTGCACTTTGTATATGAAAACAATCTATAGAAAACAAACATTTTGGAGACGGATTGATAAAATTTTCAATGGATATGAAAATAATGTGTGTGAAGAGATGTGGAAAATAACTTGCACAATCTATATATCTATATCTATGTCTATGTCTATGTCTATATTGATATCGATATAGATATATATAAAAGGCTAATATGCTAAGTGTCCAACTGTTCGACCATTTGACCGGTAGCTATGACACACACTGACCATCAGGGGGTAGACACCCAATGCACAGGCATGGAAACATGGAATCTCAGAGGGAATCGGGGAGGGGGAAGAGATTAACCAAAGATTTTATATGCATACTAGAAGCCCAGTGCACAGATTCATGCACTGGTGGGGTCCCTCGGCCTGGCCTGCGGGGATCGGGCCAAATCCATGCACTAGGCCTCCAACATCTCCAGAGGGGTCCTGGATTGTGAGAGGGTACAGACCAGGCCAAGGGACCCCACCAGTGCACAAATACGTGCACCAGGCCTTTAGTGTTATTATAATTGGTGTCTGAGATGTACATCCTTTGGCTCAGAAAATCCACTTTTATGTTACACTCCAATCCAAAATCAAAGATGTGTTCCTACATTTATAGAAGCATTGTGGGTAATTATCAAAATGTGGAAACAATCTAAATAGCCAACAAAATAAATTCTTTCTATATATTCTGGTTCACAATGAAATAACAGTCAAGTGTCAGAATATTGTGGTGGAAGCATATTGACATTGGAGATGTAGAAGGTGTTTATGGTAGATTGTTGACTGGAAAAAAATGCCATTTGAATAGAGTGAAACTTATACACACACACACACACACACACACACACAACAAATATACACCAAAATGTTAAAGTTACTATTTCTGGATTGTTGGAAGACTACATTTTATTTTCTTCTTTATCATTTTATAAAATACAGTGGGGCCTTGACTTACGAGTTTAATTTGTTCCGAGACCGAGCTCGTTAAGGAGCTCGTTAAGGAGCTCGTTAACTCAAATTACTCTGTCAACTCAAAGCAAAAAATCGGCCGAGAGACAGCTGGTATCTCAAAAAACTCGTTAGTCGGGACACTCGTAAGTCAAGGCCCCACTGTATTAACATTTTAAAAAATTATGAGCATATATATACAACTTTAAGAAGATTGGGGGAAATTCTTTTTTTTAATATATTTTATTGATTTTTTTTACAGAGAGGAAGGGAGAGGGATAGAGAGTTAGAAACATCGATGAGAGAGAAACATTGATCAGCTGCCTCCTACACACCCCATACTGGGGATGTGCCCGCAACCAAGGTACATGCCCTCGACTGGAATCGAACCTGGGACCCTTCAGTCCGCAGGCCAATGCTCTATCCACTGAGCCAAACTGGTTAGGGCAAGCGGGGAGGGAATTCTTGAGACAGTTGACCCAGACCAGTAGGATATACCTTAAAACGTCATTGGCCAATAAGACACAGACTCCAAGATCCCTCAGCCTCCAGGGGGTGAGGCACAGGGATGGGGGTGGGCCTTCCCACAGTGAAGCCCTGGCATTCTGCCTTTTGCGGGGCCGTGGGCACTGAACCCCCAGAGCCACCATACCTGGCTTCTCCAGGACTTGCATGGATTTTTCTGGCAACCTGCTGTCCTTCACAGTGGCTAGCGGAAAGGGTCATCAACAATTAAGTCTTGACCTTCAGCCAGGACATCACAGTGAAAATGGCAACACCCACTCTGATCTGGAGTGGAGCTGAGGGCTACAGAAAATACCTGACCCCTCTCAACCCCATTCACTCTAAACACTTTTTTTAGCACCTAAATGACAAGTACTGTGCTAGTAGTTATCATCTCTATATATAAAAGCCTAAGTGACCATCACAACCAAACGGACAACCGAATAGGCTGCGTGGGGCAACCAAGCCAGCAGGGGGCTTAGTGAGGGGCAACCAAACGACTGAACAGCAGGCTGCATGGAGCAACCAGGCTTGCAGGGGAGGCCAGCTGGGGGTGACCAGGCCAGCAGAGGGGGGCAGTGAGGGGTGACCGGGCGGGTGGGGGGGGGCAGTAAGAGGT
>NW_005371555.1:702520-716009 GCF_000412655.1 Myotis brandtii
CAGTAAGGGGCGACCAGGCCAGCTCGGCGGGGCAGTTGGGGGCAACTAGGATGGCAGTTGGGGGTGACCAGACCAGCAGTGGGGGCAGTTAGGGATGATCAGGCAGGCAGGCAGGTAAGCAGTTAGGAGCTAGTGGTCCCGGATTGTGAGAGGGATGTCCGACTGCCGGATCCGGTCTAAACCGGCAGTCAGACTTCTCCTGGATTGGAGAGGGTGCAGGCTGGGCTGAGGGGGACCCCCCCCCCATGCACGAATTTCATGCACCGGGCCTCTAGTATATAATAAAAGGCTAATATGCAAATTTTCCCTGGACCGGGAGTTTGACCAGGAGTTCGACCGGGAGTTTGACCCGGGGGGCGGGGCTGGCTGGCCAACCTCCTGTGGCCACTCCCTCTGGCTGGCCCCACCTCCAATCAGCCACCCAACCACCCCACCCATGCACGAATTCATGCACCTGGCCTCTAGTAGGAAGAGATACAGATATAGAAGACGTAGTCTCTGCTTTCAAAGCTCACAATAACACAGTCCCAGCGTGGCAACACTGCATCAAAACGGAAGGTTAAATAATAAAATCGGGCACTGTGTGGCTAAACACCAAAGGGTGGTACTGGCATTGCAACTTTCAGTCGTCTCTGCTTTGGGATCCTTTATGCCCCGAGGCACCACGTCTCATGCCTTTCCTCCTTCTCCTCCGCACATGCTGCATCTTTCCATTTAGACTGGCTCAAGCCCCGTAAGGCAGGGACTGTACTTTATTTCAGCTGATCCTGTGCCTGTGCTATTCTCTCAATGGCTTACAGGAAAGAGTAACTAGGTTGCCTCAAAATCACTATGAGACCAACGTGCAGACAGAATAGACGGGATATTTCTACTCCATTCCCCCAAAGAAACCTTCCAAAAAAAAAAAAGATAAAAATAGCAAAAAAAGAAACTCCTATTCATCCTTCAAAATACATTTCAGATGTCACTTACCCGTGAAAACTTTTCTCAATAGGTAGCTTTCAGGACCAACAAACCAACCCATAACTTAGTGGCTAAGACAACAAACATGTATGTAGCTCAGGACTCTGCGGGCCAGCAGCTCAGGCTCACCTGGACAGTTCTGATCTCACCTGGCCTCCATCGTGTGTCCGCACTCACATGTCAATCATTACGGAGTTCAGCCTCGGGAATTGGCTGTCTCTGAGGCAACAAGATTGAAGGAGCCGCAGATTTCTCATCCTCTGGCAAACTAGCCTGGCTTGTTAATATGGCAGGCTCAGAAATCCAAAAGAGCACGTTCTCTTGAGGCTGTTAAACTAATTAAACGTGGAGGCCACTAGCTTCACGTGGCTCTGAAACACTGGCAGCCTACATAGCCAAACCAAATCTAAGCCTGTACCTGCCCCAAGGTGAGGAAAGCAAAACATTAAGATTAATCAACTACAAACAGCCAAGTGGGCTTTAAAGCTATAGCCAATCAATTTCTTTACTTTGCTTTCACCTTTTCTCCAGAAAGGCCTCTCCCCAGCTCCTGTGGGTGGAGTATCCTGAATCATTTTGGTGATGACTGATTCCAATTGATTTTTGCTCAAATAAACTCACCATTTTTAATGTCTTACTTTAAGTTTTAACAAGGCCTAAGCCTGGCACATCATTACTTCTCCACATTCCAGTCACCAAATTAAGTCACATCGCTAAGACTAGATCCATAAGGTAGAAATATAGACTTCACCTTTTTTATTTTATTTTAATAAATATATCTTGGTTGAAGGAAAAGTATAAAAATTAAGGTCGTTTTGTTTGGAAAAGACTAAGTCAAAAATAAGAAATCTACACCCTTTAAGCCTCCATTTTTTTCATTGATTGAAGAAGCTATTAATAACGTCAATTTTATAGCAGCAATAACCTACTGAGTGAAAGAACTTTAGGAAGGAAACAGCACAAAATTAAATTAGTTTCCATGGTATTTGAGGTAAACTGATACAACATTGTAGACAGTGAAAGCTTTTTAATTTTAGACTTCACCTTTCGATACAAAGAGTTACAAAGTCCTAATGCAAAAAGCAAGAATTTAAAAAATAAAGGTTTTGGTCATTTTTGTTAAAAGTCAGATTTATTGAGCTATAATTTATATCCAGTAAAATTAACCTGCCACTTCCTTAAAAATTATGGTATAAAACACATAACATAAAATTAACCATCATAACCATTTTTAATTCTATGTTTCAGTATTGTTAACTACAGGTTGTCCAAAAAAATGTATACACACTGTAACCCAATTTTGAAAATGAAATGTATTTTAATAAACACTGCCTTTATAATTATTCTAAGTGTGCATATACATTTTTGGGGGACACGCTATATATTCACATTGTTGTGCAACAGATCTCCAGAACTTTTTCATCTTGCAAACCTGAAATTCTGTACAGATTGAACAACTCATTTACCCTTCCTCTCAGGTTCTGGCAACCATAATTCTACTTCATGTTCCTATGAGTTTGACTATTTGACATACCTCATATAAGTGGAATCATATAGCATACAGTATTTGTCTATTTGTGACTGGCTGATTTCACATAGTATAATGTCCTTAAAGTTCATCCATGTTGTATCCTGTAACAGAATTTCATTCTTTTAAAGGCCACCTAATATTCCATTGTGTGCATCTACCCCATTTCTTTGTACATTCATCAGTTGATGGGCATTTGTGTTGCTTCCACCTCTTGGCTATTGAAAATAAAGCTGCTGTAAATAAACATGGGCATGCACATAGCTCATTGAGATACTGCTTTCAAAAGTGAGATTGCTGGATGATAATTCTATTTTGAATTTTTTGAGGAACCTCCATACTGTTTTACTTAGCAGCTGCACTGTTTTATATTCCCACCAATAGTGTATATAAGGGTTTAAATTTCTCCACATCCACACCAAACTTATTTTCCTTTTTTAAAAAAATAGTGGCCACCCTAATGGAGTAATAGGGGTGAAGCAAAAATGCATCTCTTCTAAGTGTACAAGAATATAACAAAAAACAAAAAAAGAAACATATTGTAACTAGCCCTGCCATCTTTATTAGAGTATTGTGGGATCTCCTGGGAGATGTCAGTTGAAAAAGTTTTCTAAATTTACAACATTAATTCCTATGAGTTATTTTTTAACAATATAAAAATCATTTTATATTCATTTAATCAATGACAATTAGGTGATATAAGAACAAGGTCTGAGTAGCATTTTTTGTGAGCATACAGGCCTTGTTGATGTCTTCAGATGGCTGGCTACCTCCTCCGACCTCGGCGGCTTCTCATCCTTTTCTCATCCTTGAGAGGAAGGAGGTCCTATGAGTTTTGACAAACGCATACCTTTGTGTAAACACCACTCCAATCACCACAATTTGCATCACCTGGGAGTTCCCTTGGGCCCCATTGCAGTAAATCTCCCTTAACCAACAGCCCCTGGTAATCACGGATGTGTTTTTCTATCCCTATTGTTTGGACTTTTTTTAAATGTCATATAAAATAATTATATAATCCACAGCGTTTTGAATCTGGGTTCTTTCATTTGGCATAAATCACTGGAAACATTCATGTTTTTGCATGGATGAGTAGTTTTTTCTTCTTTGTGCCCCACACTTACACAGACAGCCTAAACAAACAGATATTCGAGAGAAACTTTTAATGTAAAAACAGAGGTTTACAAAAGAGCCAGAAAAAAGCAACCTGGAGAAAATAGAGACTACTAAGGAAGAAGGAGATGTCAAAATAAAAAGGACTAATTTTAATATCAGACATACATGAGAAGAGTCTACAAGCAGGAAACAAGAACAGGACAGTGCTTTTAAAGTATTTCAGATACTCCCATACAATGGAACAGTAAAAGAGGATGAGCTATCAAGCTACGCGTAGATATTGATGAATCTTAAATTTATGGGGGTAAGGGGGAGAGATCAACCAAAGGACTTGTATGCATGCATATAAGCCTAACCAATGGACACAGACACCAGGGGAGTGAGGACATGAGTGGGTGTGGGGGTGAGGGGGCAATGGGGGGATAAGGACACATATGTAATACCTTAATCAATAAAGAAAAAAACTAAAATAATAATAATAAAATTCTGTGGTGCACACACACACACACACACACACACACAATAGTAGAGCCCCTTTTAGTTTCTTGCCCTCTATTGATTAGCAATGCACCGGCCCTTTCCTCTCTTGGAAAGGAAAATAAACTTCCTCTCTGCAAAAAAAATTAATAATAATAATAATTTAAAAAATAAAAATAAATGAAAAATGGCAGTCTTAAAAGGCTACATACTGTATGATTCCAATAATATGACATTCTGGAAAAGACAAAACTACAGCCTGTGGGAAGATAGGTGGTGTCCGGAGTTTTGGAGGGCGTGTTGAGAGGTGGAGCACAGGGGATCTTTAGGGCAGTGGAGCGATTCAGTGTGATACTGTAACGGTTAGATGTATGACACTAGGCATTTATTTGTCAAACCCATAGAACTTCACAGCACAAAGAGTGAATCTTAATGTATGCAAATATTTAAAAATTATTTAGAAGGCCACAGTGATCTCAGGATGTCATACAGAATGTAACAAACAAATGTATGAAACAAGTTCACTAATGGCGGGGGGGGGGGGGGGAATTAAGCAGACTTACTGTTTTTATCCCAGTATTCTAAGCATTTGATCATGAAATTATATTAATGTTGTAAAGTTAGAAAACTTTTTCAGCTGACATCTCCCAGTAGATCCCACAATACTCTAATAAAGATGGCAGGGCTAGTTACAATATGTTTCTTTTTGTTGTTGTATTCTTGTGACATAGGATATCTTTAATTTTTTGAGAACAAGTTAAGCAGTCCTTTTCTTACTTTATTTTTTTTTAAAAGTACCTTTTTACAAAAGAGAAAGAAACACAGACATTTATGTTAAAACATAGCCAGACACTTACATACGTTATCTTACTCAATCTCCCACAACATTGAAAGAGGAATTTCCATTTTACAAAGAAACATTCCTTAAGTAAAGTCCTCTATCACAGAGTGTGTGGTAGATTGTCAATGAATATTTACAGGATTTAAATAAAAGAATGAATAATTTAAGCATAAGTTATGCATGTAAAACAAACAGTATATTATACAGCACATGGCTAAGGGTGGAAATGCGTAGCGAATTTAAGTCCTGTTTACTAGGAATGTTCAATGATCACTGAAATTTTCAGAAAAGGCTTCAGAGAGAGGACGAGAGGTAAGCGGGCTTTTAAGTGTGGATAGAACACAGGTAAATGGACGGGGCAGGAGGACATTTGGGGAGAGGGGGGCAGTGGGGGAGGGCACGGCGCAGCTCAAGGTAGTCACTCGGTCAGGCAGATGCCTGGCTGTGTACTCAAGTGGATTGAAGCACTTTCCTAGGAGCTTTTCAATTCTAATGTTTTAAAACCGCATATATACAAGTTCTACCATCTATGTCTAATAATTTCATGGCTCTCTTAAAGCTAATATCTTCAATAAAATAACAAGCATGGAAAGATCATCAGAGAAATCATTAAGTTAAAGAATGTAAGAACAAGGAGATTTGGGGCAGATAAGTTGTTACATTTTTCAGGACAACACACACATGGTAAATGGTAGAGCTGGGTTATGAACAGAGGCGCCTCCGGTTGTTGAGTTCAATAGCCTTTCTATTTACGTGGTTTGGTTCCTCAAGTGAGGAACTAAAGTCTGGATTGGTTACATTACATAGTATTTATCAAACAGTTAATTCAGCGGGGCATTCCTATTCTGTTTTCTCTATAAATACAGAAGGAATAACAGAATACAAAATATAGACAGTACACAACTCACAGGCCCCGTCATAGAGTCGAAAGCAGAGGACAGCTTAAGGGGAATGACTGTCTGGCGTGTGCTGAATTTCCGGCTGGTGGATAAGCTGTGGGTTTCCAGGGTTCCCTTCTCCCAAAATTCTCCAAATAATGGGAAGAACCATTTGGAGTTTTGGCAGCTCTTGTATAACTGTTTGTATAGATGTTTGTTCATTCTGATACCAAAGATTCTATTTCTCCTCCAATTATGTAACCAAGTTCTGAATCGTCCCTTTGACAGGCAGGTATTAGGTATGTGGCTTTCCTTGGCTCCATGGTTTAAATTAACCTCTAATCGTTACCCCTTTGAAGATTTAGACTTAAAAGAAGAGATATGGTACTTCTTAGTCACTCCCATGCTGGGAGATATGCCTGGTCTGTACCTTCATCCCCATCTCTTCAGTGGAAACCTGATAAAGACCAGGCCTGGCGCTTATACAAACTTAGAGCTCATGAAAACAGACAATCCCAATGTTACTGCAAAAATATTATATTCCCCACCCCACTCCCCGATTTCTCCCAGCAATAGAGGAAGAATCCCTCTCCCTTTCCATGAACACATTACCCACTTAATTTGAGTTGTTACATTTTTAAAAACAATGAAATTAAGTCTATTTAGTGCTTTAAAAGATGACAAATTTTTCAGTAAAATATATATCAATTTTTCCAGAATGCTCTCATCTTGAGCAGAGTAATTGTGATAGATGAAAATAAAATTGATAACAAATCAAGGTACTATTCTCATTACCTCTGCTTCTCAATGTGTTGTGAAAGCAAGCTAATAAGAATAGCTAGACAAACTTATGTTAACAAATATTTTCATGTTTAATTAAACATATTTATAGGAGAGTTTGACTTTTTCTTGAAGTAATTTCAAACATACCACATTTTGGTATACAGATTATGCTCCAACGAGTGTCCTTTTTAATGAGTTCACTTGGCCATGAATTAATCAGGCTCTTTTTCTGTTGATCTATAGAAAAGAGGCATTATAGTTAAGGTTTTTTACCATTTTGAAGTTTCCTTTTAGCTAATTTTAATCTATCATCATATTTTTAAAGTGTGTGCAGATTTAAATATGTCAATCTTATTATATATCTACTATGTACAGAGCTCCTATTTCTTATGGAAATTACTGATGGAGAAATTTTTTTAAATGCTAACTAGCCTCTATTAGTTTTCTTGTTAACATAAATGTCTGATAGATTTGTTTTATGAAGTTTTTTATGCCTATATGTAAATGATGGTGGTTTATTCTGCTCAATATAAACTTGGTGAATTGAGCAATTAATAATTCTTCCAAGACTTCACTTGGACCTGCCAGAGGACTTAGCATCATCTACACTTTCAACTATAGCCTTTTCCTTTTTGGGATTCCCCCCCTTTCCTCCAGTCCTTGCCACAGAGAACCAGTGGAAAACGTTTAACTGGCATACATCTGCATGCTGCACACCAAAACAGCCAAAAGAATAAGAAGCCAATGAAACTGCAAGAAACAGTGTGACAGCCAGCTTGTGTGCCACCAGGATGCTCAGACATCCTGTTTGGGGACAGCACACTCCGGAGGGGAAAGTCGCCTGCTGATGAAAGTAAACTTGGATCCAGAGTTCTATTCCAGTGTCTTTCTTCTCCCAGGCTCCTTCCCCCCTGGCCCATCCCCTGCCCAACCCCACTTGCCAATTAGGATCATTGAAAAAGAGGACATATCCCAGTGGAATGTGTCTGTTTGAAACACCCAGAAATTGTGTGTGTGTGTGTGTGTGTGTGTGTGTGTGTGTGTGTGTGTGTGTTTAAGATGTCACACTTATTGCTACATGACTGTAATGTACAAGTGTCGTTTTCTATAAAACTGACATAAAATGTTGCACTTTTTGTTGCTATAAGTAGGCAGATTTATGGCTGCCGACCCGCCTCCCTCGCTCCCCCAGCTCTAAGCAGGTGTGCCTTCCTGGGGGAATTAGCCTGCGGGGATGTCCATGGAAATTCACAAAAGGAGATGTTTTGGTTGGAAACAAAAAGTGATCTGAGTGAGGCCAACCTCTTGCTCCACAATGGCACCAGGGTGATTCCATATTTGAAAAAATCAGTAAGAAGAAATTCAGCTTCCACGGGGGCTCAGGGCAAGACTGTGCATCTGTTCTTTGCTCCTGCAGAGGAGGGTTTTGCTGGGGCGTCCTGGGGTGTCCAGAGGCCCTTGGAGGGACTGGCTGGGAGCAGGGCCCAGAGGACCTGACGCACAGGAGAGCCTTGGGGGTCAGGACTACATGCCTCAGGAAGCGGTCAGAAATGGGAACTTCTGAGGATGAACCAAATGCTCTTCTTGCAGGGAGAGGCTGATTGGACCCGTCTCTCCAGCGTTTGGTCCTGTCCACGGCACTGCACCACTTCCCGCGGCATTCCCGAATGATGACACAGTTCCCTGGCCATTCAGAGCCCATGTTTTCAGAGCAAACAGCAGAATACGCGAAGGGGTCCCCAGTGTAAAAAGTACCTCAAATTATCTGCAGATCACACTGGGGTTTCTGTCTGTGCAAGCAACCTAAATGTCAGTCAGTAGGAAAATTGCAAAAAGTTAATTGTAGTTTATTCATCCAGTGAAATACCATGCAGCAATTAAAATGAATAAAAAAGATCTGTAAGAATCAACATGGATAACTTAACGAAGTAGTGTTCAGTGGGAAGAAAGGGTACAGGATACTTTTTATGTAAATTTTAAAGGACACAAAACCATCCCATATGTTGTTTATAAGTACATGTCTGGAGTAAAAGTGTAAAAACAGTCTGAAAGGATAAACACCAATTTAAGGTATAGGTGTGGGCTACGGGAACAAGGAAAGGAACAGAGATATCACCATACTTGCAATATCTGTTTATATCATGTAGGAAATGACATTCGTATCTGTAATGACAAAACATTAACAACTTGCTAATTCCAGGTGGTGAGTATACTTGTGTTGTAAAATTCTTTGACTTTACTGAACTTTTCATATTTTTCAATAAAATCAAAAGTATTAAGGAATGAATTATAGAGAGGCAAGAGATCGGTTAAGGTCCAAGCAAAATACAATGGTGGCTTGAACTGGGATTATAATAGAAATGGAAAAAACAAAAGACTAATCAGGTGATATTTTGGAGGTAAAGTTTTAGAAGTTGCTGTTGAATTGAATACGAGGGTTAAGGGAAAGGAAGGAATAAAGGATGTTTCTTAATTTTAAACTGTTTTTTGCATGCAGGCTTACTTCCTGCTTGGAGTTTGATTTTGTTCAGCCAGATCATGGGTGGTATGAAACTTCCTGTACAGCTCCATTAAATGTCTCTTGGGAAAATTACTGGTTAATCGTTTCAGGCATATAGATTATACTTCCGTATCTTGTTGGGGGGTGCTCTCCTCCCAAGTCATGCAAAGGCTCACTAATAGAGCTTGCTTGATACCTGCCATATTTCTAGTGAACTAGCTTTTTGATTCACTTGAGTTCAACCCCAGCAGTTCTCAACCTGTGGGTCGCGACCCCTTTGGCGGTCGAACAACCCTTTCACAGGAGTCGCCTAAGACCATCCTGCATATCAGATATTTACATTACGATTCATAACAGTAGCAACATTACAGTTATGAAGTAGCAACGAAAATGATTTTATGGTCGGGTCACAACGTGAGGAACTGTATTTAAAGGGCCAGAAGGTTGAGAACCACTGGATTAGACTGTCCTCCAAGCTTCCCCTGACAGTGACTTGATCTTCAACTCTCTAGTTACCTGTCTTAAACTGGTAGTACCAAAGAGTGGTTCCGAGGCAGCTTTCAAATTCCACCCCCTAATCTATATCACTATTTCACAAATAAACAGTGTGCTTGCTATTCAAATGGAGCTTTAAGATAAAGTCTCCTAGCCACATTTTCAGTGAGATTCCCATTCCCTGAAACCCTTTCATATAAAGATGCTGAAGCCAACATAAGACTCAGCAGTCTTAGGTTATTCCAGGATGTAGGCCAGAACATGGCATTAGGCTAGAGGTAGACCATTGGAACGAGGCTATAATATTCATTGCCTTCTTCTTTGGGAATAAAATTTAAGAAAGTTGATATGAAATAGATGAGATGTCAGGTCTTGAGGAATCCCTGGGGGTTTTACTTAAATGCCCCTGGAAAAACATATCTAGTAGCAAAGGGTTCATGAACTTGACAGTTGGTCTTACAAAGGGACACTTGGTTTAATTTTTCAGAATCAGTCAGTATTTGCATTTACCAAGAAGAGTGATGATCCTATGAATTTGTACTGCTTGTTTGTCTATCTTCTCCTTTAGAATGTAAGCTCCATGTGGGCAGGCATTGTGTTGATTTTGGTCACTTAGTACTTCTTACAAAGGGACACTTGGTTTAATTTTTCAGAGTCAGTCAGGATGATCCTATGCATTTGTACTGCTTGTCTGTCTGTCTTCTCCATTGGAATGTAAGTTCCATGTGGGCAGGCATTGTGTTGATTTTGGTCACTTATGTATATATACAGATATATTTTGCTTTCCCCATATCATGGCCTTCACACCATTAGTAGTTCCTGTTATTGGCAATGAAATTATGATAAATAAGTCTGAAGGTAAAAACTTTATTCAATAAGTACTAGTTGAATACATTTGATAAGTGCAAACAGGCAGTCCTACTTGCTGGTATGGTTGCTTTTATATATACAGATATATTTTGCTTTCCTGCCTTCACACCATTAGTAGTTCCTGTTATTGACAATGAAATTATGATAAATAAGTCTGAAGGTAAAAACTATAATTGCTGAAAATGTAATTGCAGAAGGTTGTGGCATATGTTGCATATAGCATTACTATAATAAGTTACCACAAATTTAGTGGGTTAAAGCAACACAAATGTATTATCTTATAGTTGTGGAGGTCAGAATTCTGAGCGGCCTTAGGCTAACATCCTCCTGGAGGTTCTAGGAGAGATTCTGTTTCCTTTCCTCTCCCAGAGGCCAGAGGCCACCTGCATTTCTTGGCTCCTCGCCCCTTCCTCCATCTTCAAAGTGCATCATTCCAACATGTGCTTCTAATTCGCACATTTTATCTGACTTAGACTTTCTTGCCTTCCTTTTAAAGGAGTGTTGGTGATTACATTGGGCCAACTCAGATAATCCGGAATAATCTTCCCATCTCAAGATCCTTAATACATTTGCAATGTCTCTTTTGCCTGTAAGGTAACATTCACAGGTTCTGGGGGTTGAGATGTGGACATCTTCGGAGGGCATTGCTCTATGTACTTTGGTCATTTAAAAATCTTACTTACATTGAAGTTTTCGCTCTTTGTTATTCACTATGTTGTGGCTTCAGTGTAAAACTTAGAAAAATCTAGAGCTACACAGCAGAGTCCCACTCTGAATCAACAAAACTAGAAATTTATTTCTAACTCAACTGAGAAAACCTGATTAATTTTGGTAATAAATGGGATCAGGAGGAACACTACTCTTTTATCGATTACTTCAAAATATTGTAAAATGAGTTATAAACAATGTTTTCAAGCAGTAAATCTGATCCTCATCTCACCCCCATTCCTACCTTTCAAATATAATGAAATCTGCTTTTGAGTCACATTCAAGTGTGTGTGGACAAACCTGGTAGGGCAGGCTTCTAGCCCAAGGATGTTGCCTTTATTGTAAACATTTTTACAGCTTCTTTTTTGGAACTGTCTTTGGAGACAGTTCACCAGACACACAGGAAAACACAGCTCGTTATTTTAAGGTCACAAGGTACTCTGCCTTCTCTGTCTTCTTCCCCTCCCCATTGTTTTAATCCACTTGCCTCCATCCCCACTCCTTCCTCTGCTGATGTTAGTGCCAGGGATCTGTGAGGTTAAGAGGAAGGCCTGGGAAGCCAGAGTGTGGCTGGGAAGGGGGCAGGGAGAGCTCCATGCGGAGCTCAAGGGGCAGCAGACTGCCATGTAAGTCTATCTGATTCAACCTATAGCAAAACTGTTAACTAATAATACTTGATAATTCGCTGGGTCAAGAAAATTGCATTGTTAAAACAGTCCCTATTAAGAAGTGTCTGAACTTCATTGATCTTATATTTGTTCCCAAAGGAAATATTTTAAATAATAGGTGAGCTTAGTCAAATAGATGTTTCAATGTATTATTTATTGACAGGGGAAGTAGGTGCATTAAAGGAGAGACTAGAAAAGAACTCTCCCCTGTACAGATTTCTTTCCAAAGGAGGTCTCAGTTTAGAGATTTTCTTAGAATGGATCCATAATCCAGAGATTTTCTTTAAATCTCTGACAATTAAAGTTTACTATTTAGGTGCATGGATAAATAAAGAAAATATTATAATGGTATCATATAAAATAGTTATACCATATAATATAGGCTGCAAAATATTTTTGACTAGTGGAGGTATTCAATGTCCAAGCAGTTTACAAACCCTCTGATACTTTCAACTACTGAAGTTACAGAGCATCTGGCCATATTCGTTCAGAAGAAAGTATCTAAAATATTCCTAACTACTACATATATATATTTTTCTTCATTAGCCCAATTAAGATTACTCTTCAATGAACTATGTGTGTAAATTAAGAGTAATCAAAGGAAATGCAAAGAGTCCAATTTTAGATCATCATCTCACATAAGAAAGGGTTTTTTCCCTTATAAAACAGTCTTCCTCTATTTAATAAGACAGCCATTTATCTGGCTTCCTCTGGTAGCTATAATTGGAATAAAAAATTTTAAATTCTAAATCTACACTGTCCAGTTTGTAGCTACTATCCACATGTTGATATTGAGCACTTGAAATGTGGCTGGTCTGAATTGAGACCCACTGTAAGTGTAAATATGTATCATTCTCAAAGAGTTAGAATGAAACAAAGATTATAAACATCTCAGTAATTTTATGTTAATTACATATTGAAATAATATTTTGGATATGCTGAGTTAAATAAAATGTATTAAAACTAATTTCACCTGGACAAGTCAAAAGTACAACTAAATTATAGAAAAACCACCCTTGAGAACCACCTGAAGACCAGCTGAACAGAACTCCTACAGCTAAGGCTATAAAGAAGCCATGTGGAGACTGGTAGGCGGTGCAAAGATACAGAATGGGCTTGCCCCACACCCCTGTGTGGTGGTTAAAAATCGGGAGGGATATCTCAGCTGCAGCGGTCCCCTCTCCCCCCACCCTGAGAAGCAAGTAGTCCCAGTCCCACACCAGGCCCCCATCTCAGAGTTCTAGTGCCAGAGAGAGAAGCCCCCATAACTTCTGGCTGTGAAAACCAGCAGAGAATATGGCTGAGCGAGTCGGAGGACTACTGGAGTCCCAGGTGTATCCTTAAAGGGCCTGACAGACTTGCTCACTGCCAGACTGGGCAGCAGCTCAAAAGGCGCCAGGGACATATGAAGTCATGTCTGACTTCAGGGTGAGGCCTGGAGGGACAGCTCTCCCTGCCATTTTATTTCTTTGCTGAGCCCTCCCCCAAGCCAGCTGGCAGGCACAGGTGGGCACCAAATCTGAGTCTCTGTTAAACTCACCCTAGTGCAGTGGTTCTCAACCTTGGCTGCACATTAGAATCACCTGGGAATCTTTTTTAAATCCTGATTTCTGGGCCTCATCCTCCGGAAATTCTGTTTCTTTGTTACTAATGTTGTGGCCC
>NW_005371555.1:716019-751141 GCF_000412655.1 Myotis brandtii
GCCACAACATTAGTAACAAAGAAACAATTTCCAGAGGATGAGGCCCAGAAATCAGAATTTTAAAAAGATTCCCAGGTGATTCTAATGTGCAGCCAAGGTTGAGAACCACTGCCCTAGTGATTCCCTATGAAATCGACCCACCCAGCACATGCAGAGGCCCGAACCTCTTTCAGCAGCTATTACTCACAAGTAGCTGAACTTCACCATGCTGTGGATCGCCCTAAAATCTCTGGAAGGTCCACAAACCCCAAACAAGAAGTGGCTGGCCTTAGTGTACCTCTAGGCTAAGTGGCCGCCACCCTGGCACTAGTGGCAGTTGGCTTTGATTTACAGCACAGCCTGTCCTACGTGACTCCAAGTACATAGCACAAGTGAAAACCATCTTCAGATCACTTTGTGAGGCTCCTACCAGGTGACCTCAAAACCAATACAGCCAGTGACTGGCTTCAGACCACACCAGAGTATCACCCAATTAGCTCCACAGACGACACACTCAAAAAGCAGAGCCAGCAGGCACCAGAACCCACTAAGGTGAATCTTGTTCCTCGAGGTCAGCCCCTGCACAACAGCTTGTCCACTACAGCCAGGGCCAGTCCTCATAGCCAGTCAGCCTGAGAATCAGTCCCATCTCCTAACATGCCAACAGCAATCAAGGCTCAACTACAAGAGGACACACACAACCCACACAAGGGTCACCCGTGGCTCAAGTGACCAGGGAATCTGCACCACTGGGCCCCATAGGACACCTACGACATAAGGCCACTCTGCCAAGACTGGGAGATGTATCAAATCTACCTACTAGTAGTAGATGAAAACAAAAACAGGGAGGTAGCCAAAATGAGGCTATAAAGAAACATGTTCCAAATGAAAGAACAGGACAAAACTCCAGAAAAAGAACTAAATAAAATGGATGCTAGCAATCTATCATATACAGATTTCAAAACACTGGTTATAAGGATGCTCAATGGACTTAGGGGCAGAATCAAGGAATTTAATGAGAACTTCAACAAAGAGGTAGTAAAGAAACCATAAAAATGAACCAGTCAGAAATGAAAAATACAATATCTTAAACAAAGACTATGCTAGAAGGAATAGACTTGCAGATTAGATTAAGCAGAATCTAATCAGCAATTTGGAAGAGAAGGTAGTGGAAAACACCCAATTGGAACAGCAAAAAGAAACAATGAATTTAAAAATTATTATAGTTTAAAGGACCTCTGGGACAACATCAAGTGTAACAACATTCATATCATGGGGGTACCAGAAGAATAAGAGAGAGAGGAAGGGATTGAAAACCTATTTGAAGAAATAATGACTGAGGCCTGAGCTAGGTAGCTCAGTTAGTTAGAGCATCATTCCAATATGCCAAGGTTATGGGTTCAACCCCAATCAGGGCACATACAAGAATCAACCGATAATTCATAAATAAGTGCAACAACAAATAGATCTCTCTCTCTCTTTCTCTCTCTTATCTCTCTCTAAAATTAATACAATAAAAAAGAAATAATGACTGAAAACTTCCCTATTCTGGCAAAGGAAATAGACATACAAATGCAGACTGCAGAGAGGCCCTAACAAGATGAACCCAAAGAGTTCCACACCAGGACACATAATTAAAATGCCAAAGGTTAAAGACAAAGAGAGAATCTTAAAAGCAACAAGAGAAAAGCAGTTAGTTACTTACAAGGGAGCTTCCATTAGACTGTCAACTAGTTTCTCAACAGAAACTTTGCAGGCCAAGAGGAATTAGCACAAAATAGTCAAACTGATGAAAACCATGGCCCTCCAACCAAGATTATTCTACCCAGGAAGACTATCATTTAGAATTAAAGGACAGTGATAGAGCGTCCAAGACAAGAAAAAGCTGATGGAATTCATTTAATATCAAAGGAGAGATAAAGACCTTCCCAGACCAAAAAAAAAAAAAAGCTAGTATGACAAGAAATACCAGTATTACAAAAAATGTTAAAGGAAGAAAAAGAAAAAGAGATTTAAAAATGAATTTAAAAAAATGGCAAAAGTACATACATACTGATATTTATTTTAAATGTAAATGATTTAATGCTCCAATAAAAAGATAGGATGGCTCAATGATAAGAGCCCTTTGAATACTCTTGGATTCTGCTGAGAAGCTGAAATGTCTAAAACCATTCTTCTTGCCTTGCACCAAATATCATCCCTCTCTGCAAGTAGCCCACAGCCTGGAGAAAGACCTCAGAGGGTAGTAGAAAGAAATGAGTGATGAGTTCTTCCCACCATCTGGTACCTGCTTTAAAGAGGAAAAAGAAAATACTTGTGGCCAAGTAGTACTGGATGAGTGCCGGGCTGACCAGCAAGACCCTGAGCGATGACGGATGAATAGAGTACTCCGATACAAAATTTGCTGTGAAACAGAGGGCTAAAAAGTGAAACAAAATCCAATTTTTAAAAATCCTATTTTTAAAATATTTATTCATTATAACTTTGAATGCTTACTGCTTAATTTTAGAATATATTAGATTATACCTGGTGCCTCAGTGTCTTCTCTTGTAATATTCTGTAATGAACTGCTGCTCTGCAGACCTGACTATAACCTGGAAGGGAATAGGACTAACCCATATAGAAATCACATACTGGGTAAGCAAGGCCGCTCTGCAGGGGCATTGTCTCTCTCCTCCCAGGAGACGGAATGGTTATACGTAAGGAGAAGCTGTGTCATAGGAGGGAAAATAACACCCATTGGAAGTCCAGTACACAAGAGCGTTGGAAGGAAGCATGAGTCAGAAGAATTCAAGAGGTCTACTGCCTAAAAGGAGGCTCAAAGTAGATAAGCCTTTCACAAGAGAAATACAAAAGCTAAAATGACATTTGCAAAATTAACTTCGGCTTTATTGCAGAATCTTTATATAAAACATCATTCTTGCCATTATAACAACCTAGTAATACCATGGAATAAAGGCAGACTTCATTAGTTAAATAAGGCCAAGAGAGAACTACTCCTAACCAAACTGAAATATTATCTCATTTTCCATGTTATCATTTCCAACAGATACACTCACACTATTAGAGGAAGTTCAGACTGACATGAAGGCAGGAGTATTTGATTCAGTCCATAAGCTCACCCTGAATTTTATCAAAGGAAACTCTAGTTCATGTGTATCAGTCTCTCTCAATCTTTAATTAGCTTCTTGTTAAAATGAACTTTCCCTTAGTTTTCTGGAGTGGGGGGAGGTGGCCTTAGAGCTTGACCAGCGCCACCCCATCCCCCCTGCCAAGGACAAAGCAGGGACCTTGTCTCGGGATTAGGGGAAATAGTTAAGAAGGAGAGGAAAAGAAAATTGCTTTTCCAGCTTCTCTAACTTCCCATGCAGCCTTCAGAGAAAGGAAAGCATCCCTTGGGAGGAAATAACAAAAGTGCCAAACCGTAGATGGATGGATGAGGTCTGCATCCCTGCAGTGGACCGGGGCTCTTGCCTGAATAGTGTCACACACTCTTGTCCCTTGCTCATGGTGGTTTTCAGAAGGCCAAATGGACATTTATTACCAGTTGGCCCTGCCCTGCTCGGGACCTCTACCCTTGAAGCTCAGTTCCCTTTCCTGCCAGAAATTCCAGGGTCAGGGAAGGGGGTCTGGTGAAGCTGCAAGAGTTCAGTCGCCTTGTTTCCTTCCACAGCACATGAGGTAGCCAGTTAGATCGTAAGATGCATCTATAAGAAACCTTAAGAGACAACTACAACAGGGCGTCAGGTAATAGGCGATAAAAGAGCCCTTCTTAGAAAACCACTCACCACGATGTTATCTCTATAAGGTACTTCCAGCTTAGCTAATAATAATTATTATTATTATTTAACAACCCCCCCCCATAAAATAAACATTTAAAGTTTCTGTGGCTAGTTATCTTTTCATTGAGGGTAGGTTGGATTCCTACCAGGTTTGCCTTACCACACATACTGTTTTGTCAGACTCGATTGCTAACATACTTCATAACTCACTGTGCACTGCTGTGAAAGAGAGAGAGAGAGAGAGAGAAAGAGAGAGAGAGAGAGAGAGAGGAGAGAGAAACAGCAACTGGCTGCCTCCTATACATGCCCTGATGGGGACCAAACCCACAACCCAGGCATGTGCCTCAACCAGGAATTGAACCCGTAACCTTTTTGGTGCTCCAACAAACTGAGCCAACTGGCTGGGGCACATTCTCCATATCCTTAATTAAAACACAATGATGTTTCCAAGTATAGTAATGGAGGCAGTTTCGTTTATTTAAAGAAACTAAACCAAATGAGGTTGTGCATTGTGACCCTGGATAATGCCACGCTGGTGAGCCTGCAGGGAAGTGAGCACTCTTGCACACGGCCAGTCATGCGTCTTTCTGAGAGCCATTTGTGTACATAGCCTTGGGTTCTGTGTACTCTTTGACCTATTTCTATGAGTTAAGCACTATTACTTCATTTTACAGATAAACTGAAATTCAGAGAGATAAGTAACTTCCCAAGGTCATACAACAAGTTAGTAGTGGAGCTGCGATTCAAATTCAGTGACTTTATCCAAACCTTACACTTAACCCCTATACCATAAACTTCATTTAATAATACGGGTTTGTCTTTAGAAAGTACTCATATAATAGAATAACATGCAGCAATTTAACATGTTGTACAAGAATATATGACATGGACAAATGTTTGCAAAATTACATATATCCAAAGTAAGTTAAAGAATGTAATCCTAGCCCAGCGGGTGTGACTCAGTGGTTGAGCATCCACCTATGAACCAGGAGGTCACGGTTCAATTCACGGTCAGGGCACATGCCTGGGTTGCGGGAGTGGAGTGTGCAGGAGGCAACTGATCAATGATTTCCTCTCATCATTGATGTTTCTATCTCTCTCTCCCTCTTCCTTCCTCTCTGAAATCAATAAAAATGTATATTTTTAAAAAGCTAAAAGAAAGAATGTGATCTTAATTTTATTAGATATACATAAGCGCATATATATATATAACATACATATACATATATATATGCATAACATAGATATATAGATGCACATCTAAAAAGACTGGTGAGATCACAAGTCAGTCATTTCCTTCATTCTGTTTATCTGTCTTTCCTGTTATTTCCTACTTTTGTATTAAAAATTGTTGTTTTAAAGATATTCAATCTCACATCTCATAGTGAAAATCTGCAATGTAAAGACAAAATCTACTTTTATATAAAAAGGAACATGAAAATGAAAGATGCAAATTAATTTTAAATTTGATTATTACAGGCTTCTGGTAAAGATGGCAGATAGGTAAATGGGGTACTCACATCCTCCCACAAGCACATTAAAATTACAACTAAACTGCCCTGGCCAGGTGGCTCAGTTGGTTGTAGCATCATCCCATACACCAACGGTTGTGGGTTCTATTACCAGTCAGGTCACATACCTAGGTTGCAGGTTTGAACCCAGGTCGGGATGTGTTCGGGAAGCAACCATTCGGTTTCTCTCTCATATCAATGTTTCTCCACCTCTCTCTCTCTCCCTTCCTTCTTCTCCCTCCCTTCCTCTCTCTCCAAAATAAATAAAAACATATTCTTGGGTGAGTGTTTTAAAAAATTACAACTAAACTACAGAACAACCATCACGCAGACCACCTGAAATCTAAATGAACAGGATCCCATAACCAAGGATATAAAGAAGCTACATGAGCCTGGAAGGAGGGGTGGAGATGCGGAATGAGCTGGTCCCACACCCAGACGTGGTGGTTAAAAATTAGGAGGGATATCTTGGTTGAAGAAGTCCGCACTGAGGATCCAGGGGTCCTAGCCCCACAGCAGGCCCCCAAGACTGGGGAGGTTCCAGTGCTGAGAAGTCCCCATAACTCCTGGCTGTGAAAACCAGCAGGAATTGTGGCTGAGTGAGATGGAGGGCTTCTGCAGTCCCAGATGTTCCTCTTAAAGGGTCTACTCATGGACTTGGACTCACTCCCATTGAGTTCCAGCGCTGGGACAGCAGCTCAAAAGATGCCAGTGACATACAGGAAATAACTGAATTGTCTGGCATCAGGGCGAGGTCTGGAGGGGCAGCTTTCTCCCAGACAGAAGTGCTGGCAGAGGCCATTGTCCTTTGCTAGGCCCTCCTCACACAGAGCCAGCATGTGGGTACCATATCTGAGTCTCTATCAACCTGGCTAACACTGTTCACCCTGCCCTGCTGATTCTCTGAGACCCCAACCCACCCAACTTTTGGACCCAGCCAAGCTGTTTTTTTTCAGTGGCTTTTCCACACAAACAGCCTGTCTTGGCTCACACTGTGGACTTTCCTAAAACCTCTTAAACAAGCAGCATCTGGTCTTGCATGGCCTATACCTCTTGGTAAGTGGTCCCAAGCCTAACACTAGTAGCAGCCGCCTTTGGTGTGCAGGTTGGCCTCTCCTGGGCACATCCAAACCCAGAACAAGTAGCATGCATCTGAAGATCACTTTGTAGCTCATGCCAGGTGACTCTGGGCAGGACACAGGCAGTGGCTGACCTTGTTCTGCATCTCCCAGGAGGACCCAGAGCCAGGGCACTGATGGACAACTTCAGACCATGCTAAAGCACCACACAATTACCTCCATAGACAACACACTCAGGCATGAATTCAGCAGACGTCAGAACCCTACTGAAGCAAGTCCTGCTTTGTGGAGTTGGCCCCTGCACAGCAAGATGCTCCACAGTGGTCATGTGTGACCAGTCCTTGAAGCTGATTGGTCTGGGGGTAAATCCCTCCCATTTATGTATCAACAGTAATCAAGGCTAAAATACAATAGGAGGATACAAATAGGCCATATGAGTGGGTGCACCTTGGGTGACTGGGGAGACTGCACCACTGGGCCCAATAGGACACCTACTACATAAGGCCACTCTACCAAGACTGGGAGGCGTAGACACTCTACCTAATACATAGAAACAAACACAGGGAGGCAGCTAAAATGAGGAGACAAAGAAACATGTTCCAAATGAAAGAATAGAACAAAACTCCAGAAAAGAACTAAATAAGCAATCTACCAGATGCAGAGTTCAAAACATTGGTTACAAAAATGCTCAATAAACTTAGGGAAAGAGTAGATAAACTTACTAGTAGTGAGAACTTCAACAAAAGGAGAGGAAACATAAAAATGGAGAAAGAAAACATAAAAAAGAACCAGTCATAAATGAAGATTACATTACAGGAAATCAGCAATAGATTATATGAAGCAGAGGAACAAATCAGCAATTTGGGAGCTAAGGAAGCAGAAAATACCCAATCAGTATTGCAAAAAGAAAAAAGAATCTAAAAGATGAGGGTAGTTTAAGAAGCCTCTGGGACAACTCCAAGCATACCAGCATTCACATCATAGGAGTACTAGAGAGAGTTAAGGAATTGAAAACCTATTTGAAAAAATAATGACAGAAAACTTCCCTAACCTGATGAAGGAAATACACATACAAGTCCAGAAAGCACAGAGAGTCCAAAACAAGATGAACCCAAAGAGGCCCACATCAAGACACATCATAATTAAAATGCCAAAGATTAAAGACAAAGAGAAAAATCTTAAGGGCACCAAGAGAAAGACAATTACTTACAAGGGAGCTCTCATAAGACTGTCAGCTGATTTCTCAACAGAAACACTTCAGGCCAGAAGGGATCAGCACAAAATATTCAAAGTGATGAAAAGCAAGGACCTATATCCAACAGTATTGTACCAAGAAAAGCTATCATTTAGAATTCAAGGACAGATAAAAAGCTTCCCAGACAAGAAAAAGTGAAAATTCATCACCACCAAACTAGTAATACCAAACTAGTATTATAAGAAATGTCAAATGGTCTTCTTTAAGAAATAGAAGAAAAAAAGATAAAAAATATGAATAATAAAATGGCAATAAATACATATCTATCAACAATTACTTTAAGTAGAAATAGATTAGCCCTGGCTGGTGTGGCTCAGTTGGTTGGAGCATCATCCCATTCACCAAAAGGTGGTGGGTTCGATTCCCAGTCAGGGCACACACCCAGGTTGTGGGCTTGATCCCCAGCTTGGGTGTGTGCGGAGGCAACTGATTGATGTTTTTCTCTCACATCAATGTTTCTCTTTCTCTCTTTCCCTTCCCCTATTTAAAATCAATAATAAATAAATGCAGATGGATTAAATATTCCAATCAAAAGACATACGGTGGCTGAATGGATAACAAAACAAGATCCTTACATATGCTGTCTACAAGAGACTCACTTTATTGAAATATACATACAAACTGAAAGTAAAGGGATGGAAAAGATATTTTATGAAAATGAAAAGAAAAACAAGCTGGGATAGCAATATTTATACCAGACAAAATAGACTTTAAAATAAAAGCTATATAGCAAAAGACAAAGCAGGACCCAACAATTCCACTTCTGGATATTTAGCTGAAGAAACCCAAAACATTAAATAAAAAAGACATATTCATCCATTTGTTCATTGCAGCATTACTTACAAGAGCCAAAATATGGAAGCCACCTAAATGTCCATCACTAGATGAATGGATAAAGAAGTGGTACATATATGGAATATGACTTAGCATAAAAAAAATAGTGAAAGCTTGCCATCTGCAACAACATGGATGGACCTAGAGGGTATTGTGCTCAGTGAAATAAGTCAAATAAATAATGCCAGAAGATATTACTTATATGTGGAATCTGAAAAACAAAATAAATGAACAAGCAGAACAGAAACAAACTCACAGATACAGAGAACATTTTGGTGGTTGCCAGATGGAAGGAGGGTTTGAGGGTTGGGTGAAAAAGGTGATGGGATTAAGAAGTACAAATTGGTAGTTACAGAATAGTCATAACGATGTAAAGTACAGTGTAGGGAATACAGTCAATAATATTGTGATAACCATGTATGTTGTCAGAAGGGTACTAGATGTATCAGGTGATCATTTATATAAGTTATATACATGTCTAATCACTGGGTTGTATACTTGAAACTAATATTGTATGTCAACTGTAATTGAAAAATAAAAATTTATTTAAAAATAAATAAAATAGCCCCAGCCAGCTTGGCTGGGTGGATGGAGCATCAGCCTGCGGACTGAAGGGTCCCAGGTTCAATTCTGGCCAAGGGCACATGCCTGGGTTGTGGGCTTGATCCCCAGTTGGGGGCATGCAGGAGGCAGCCGATCAATGATTCTCTCTCATTGATGTTTCTATCTCTCTCTCCTACTCCCTTCCTCTCTGAAATCAATAAATATATTTAAAAATAAAATAAATAAATAAATAAAATAAATTACTATGATACTTTGGTATGAAGTCCATCTTGATTTCGTCTTACTTGATTTCGTCTAAATGTTCTTATTTGCAAAGGTTGTTTATGTTGGTCACATGTAGCAAAAGGAAAGAGCTACAGGGAAATTGAACAGGACGACAGCACCTACCTCTGGAGCACCTACTAACTGGTGTTTCTTTTCTAGTGTGAATGGCGTTACTCCATTCTCTAATCCTGTGACCCTGAACTGAAATTTATACTGTTTTTATTTATTTTTTGTTTGTTAATCCTCAACAAAGAATATCTTTTCCATTGATTTTAAGAGAGAGTGGAAGGTGGGGAGAGAAAAGAGAGAAACATTGATGTGAAACACATGGATTGGTTGCCTCGCACATGTGCCCTGAATGGGACTGGGGATGGAACCTGCAACCCAGATAGGCGCCCTTGACCAAGAATTGAACCCAGGACTCTTCAGTGCAAGGGCTGGTGCTCTAACCACTGACTAACACTGGCCATGGTAAAATTTACACTTTAACATGAGACTAGAATATCCAAATAAGAGACTCCCTGGTTAGTGAAAAAATATCAAGAACTCATGTTTATTTATTGATAAAGGATAAGGATGGGGAAAACACGACTTGCTAACTTTCCCATGTTGATCTTTAAAAAAACAGCAACTACTCAGCATGTTTGTTCAGTCTGCAGCTTCTTTTCACATGACTTACAAGGTGTTATTTTAACAGGAGTGGAACTCACTGAGCAATGTGGCTGACTGAGGAAGAGCCAGGTCATGCAGATAGTACCCTCCAGTTCTATCCTAGCAGAGAGAATATTCTTGTTGGATTTGTTGAAAAGCTCTGAGAGGAAGGAAGAGACATTAGTGAGAATTTCCCTCAGATAACACGTTTTAGTTTAAAGAAATCCTGCTCAATTATGTTCCCCAAATATCATACATGAGTAATTTAGAACGGAAGTTGGAAACCTTGCTTTTTTTTTTTTCAATAAAATTTTTTTTTCTTTGCCAAACTTCCCATTGCTACAATGGAAACACATACTGTATATTTAATGGATAGACTATCTTTCTCCCGGTGGTTTTTTGTTTGTTTGTTTTTGTTTGTTTGTTTTCTGGGTGAAGATTGGTTCAGTTCTAGTTCAATGACTACACAGTTGTCTTACTATCATATCTCCTTTCCACCAGTTAAAGTGCTAACTTATTTGAATTTTTACTGCATTTCTAAGTAGTATTATGTACACCATAGATAATTATGAAAGGACCAAAAAGTCCAAGGAAAATTAAAACCCCACAATCCTACTACTCAGGAAAAAATATTATTAATAGTCTAGTATTAATAATATGCACTTTTTTAACTTATTGCACATTAGCATATTAAAGACTCAGCAGCCAAGAAAGAAAGAAAACAATTTACCTTTGTTTTATTTTTTTTTAACACAATGAATCGCTTTTATTTCGGTATGCATCCACATCTCAGCAATTAGTAGTCCTGAACAGAAAAGTGGAAAGTGCAGCAATTTGCCAGGAAGTCAAGCCCGTCAGTTTCGGGGTTCTGCCATGCACACCGGGTTCTTCATCCCCGCTGAGGACCAAGAGAAGATGCAGCACCGAAATGGAAGAATGCACCGAATTCAAGGTTCTTTTTGTGCCAGTTGTCAGATTCCAAACTAGACCCAAATGGATTGCAAAGATGACCACCTGAGAGTCCTGTTTAAAACTTCAACTTGTAAAAGCAAAGGCAATGATAGGAACACACTAAACAATTCATTCACAGGGATCATGTGTGCTTACAAGTGTCTTCTGTGGCCTTCCTGAGCTTAAAAAAAAAAATCAGCTGATGATGACAGCAGAGGGTGGCCCGGCTGTGGACCCATTTATTTCCTGGGCTGGTGGAGCGTAAATGAATGTGGTTCCAAAAGTAAGTGAGGGAAGTCAGACTCTTTCCAGCCTTACCTGCTGGCTTCTGGCCAAGGCAAGGGAGTGTCATGGAAAGTGCTGGGTGGTGATGGTGCAAGAAAGGGACTTGAGGGGGAAGGAGAAAGCAGCACCCTGCGATATAAAGGTGGTGGTGGTGGTGTTGGGGCGGGAGAGGACATGGGGAAAGCCCTGAATTCCTCACCAAAGGCCATTTTTGGAGGGAGCAGAGGGGGTTAAAATCTACGCTTCGGCCAAGGTGGTAGTAGAGAGTGGGGAAAGGATAATGGCTTGGAAGTGGGAGGGGCATAATTTAAGACTTAAAAAAAGAAACCAGGGGTGCAAATGAAGCACCCCACACCCAGCAGTAGTCCCACAGGCAGTGACCTTCACATCTATTCTAACAAGCCATGCCGAGCTAGAAAGCTGTTGCAGGGAGGAAGCGGGGGTGTGAGCGTGGGGGTGTGGGAGAAGGGGGGTAAAGGGGGAGAGGAGGTGGGGAAGGAGAAGACAGAGCCCCAGGCCATGTAATCAGCAGCAAGGTGATTGTGTGTCTTTTCACAGTTGAGTTAGATGTGCCCCACCTGTTACGATGGGAATTGATTTGAATATACAGGACTTTCTTAATCCCGGAAGTTCAACTCTGTGGACCGTGGTTACACTTGACAGGACGATTTCTTATGGCACAACTTATATATTCAAAAGGACAAAAAATTAGTATCATTTACAGTGTCTTAAATCAATTGCCTTTGAATGGATATTACACTTTGATGTCCACAAGACGTATCTAGAACACTTCTGCTGTGGAAAATGAAGACTGCTCAGATCGAATGGGGGAGAGTGGGCCTGTGGCCTTGTTGATTAGTTGCTCTAACACTGTCCTTCAGGTGGCTGAGGGCGTTTCGTATTTTCCTTACACATCATTAGGCAACGAAGCCCCTGCAGGACTGCAATGCTACGTGAATTCTGCCATTTCACTAGCACTGATATGGCTCTTGGTCCCCCACTCCACTGGAACTATTAACTCCATTCATATTAATTTTTGTTACAAATCTTACAAGGGGGGTTGCTCGTGGGTATTTAGGTCCATGCTCTATAAAGGCTTTATGTTTGGTTTTCATAAATTGTTCTTGGAGGCCCAATGGTCATCCCTATCCATCTTGTAAGTGTTCTGTCTTCCTCATCTTCCTGACCCCAGCTAACTGTGCCATCTCCTAGTCCTTTCTGGCCTTCTTCCCATTCTCCCATCAGTCCAAAATTGCGAGGGACTTTTACTCCCCAGCCCGTGGTGGTTGCCATCTTGCATTGCTGGAAGGCTAACCAACAATTTACCTGTTTTTTTAAACAGTGTTTCTCAAACTTCGACCATGAATCCTTTGGTAGTATAATAACTATTCGTGACCTGAGTAATTCAGGATCTGAGGAACACGTTTGAGGAACGTCACCTAAGAGAACGAATCACTGCCCACAAGCTTCAGCCACATTAGTGATCCAGAGTTAACCAAACTCACCAATGTTCACCCCTCCACCTCAACTCACACAGACTAAAGTTGAATAATTTACTGTGCTAACTTTACTTCAAGAAAGCACCATGCATAGGTAATTTAATATTATGTAAATTATATCTCAATAAAAGCTTTTTTTTTAAAGACAATATGCTTGCATTTTAGGAATACTGAGTAGAGTAATCCGATGAAGACAAGAAAATGATAGTTTTCAGGGCTATTTTATGAGGATCAAGGTGACTCATCCTGCCCACAAGAGAGGATACATCTTTAGTTACAATGAAGTCTCCGGGATTCATACTTCATAATTACATCTCTTCCAGCTTTTCCTTTCAAATGTTCTGGCAATGTTTGCAAATTAATCTACTTAAGTTCTCCTACTGGACAAAAAGGTAAATGAATATATCAGGGTGGAAATGAATAGCAACAGCTATATTCCAAAACCACACTGTAAGTGCAGTATTTCTTTTAAACTTAATATTTTCCCCAATATATACATGTAAGAAAATATATTTAAAGTTCAGAGGTTAAAAGTTTTTCATTTGAAATCTTTAGGAATAACTGATTTATAAAGAATATGTTATACATTTACCTGTGCCTTTATATGCCTTAAAACACATCAAATATACTCCATTTAAGCACGGCTCAAAGCTAAACACCTCTCTCTAATTTTACCATCTTTTTCTAGAAGCAAAAATTGACAAGGCTGATGTAAGTGCTGAATCAGAATCACACTCCATGCATCCCTCTAGAGTTGACACATGAAAAGATTTAATTTACTGCCATAGATCAGCAATTTTCAACTGGTGTACTGCAAGAATTTTTAAAACATGCAATACCTGACTATTTAGTCAGGGGCACTGACTTTTTTTTCCTTAGATTGTGAAATAAAAAATTAGCAACAGCCAACACAATATTAGCCATCAGGTGTGCATGCCCTGTCTTAAACCATAAATATATAGGTTACATAAGAGTTGTATCTTATTGGTCAGGTTGCATAAGTTTGTATCTGATTGGTTAATTCTTGCATGTGCGGGGGTGGGGGAGGAGGCCATTTTTCTGTAACTCAATCAAATTATACCTATTTTTTATCAGATCAGCAAAATATATTTTTTTTTGGTGTGCCACGGAATTTTAGTAATTAGTTTGTGTGCCATGAGATCAAAAAGATGATTGAAAATTGCTGCCATAGATGGATTATACCATCTAAATGACTCTCAATAACCACATTTAGTTTGTTTATCTCATCACCCACACAAAACAAAAATATCATAAAAGAAGATGATACTTTTAAAAATTTTTTATTGATTGATTTGAGAGAGAGAGGGGACAGAGGAAGAGAGAGAGAGAAAGAGAAACATTGATTTGTTGTTTCACTTATTTTTTCCTTAGATTGTGAAATAAAAAAATAGCAACAGCCAACACAATATTAGCCATCAGGTGTGCATGCCCTGTCTTAAACCATAAATATATAGGTTACATAAGAGTTGTATCTTATTGGTCAGGTTGCATAAGTTTGTATCTGATTGGTTAATTCTTGCATGTGCGGGGGTGGGGGAGGAGGCCAGGGGGAGGTTCCATGCATTCAATGGTTGCTTCTTGCAAGTGCCCTGGCTGGAGATCAAACCCACAACTTTGGTGTATGGGGATGATGCTCTAACCAACTAAGCTACTGGCCAGAGCAGAGATGATACTATTTAAATGCAAACTGTTTACTCAACTATTATACTATTTTAAAACACCACTCTTCAAAGAGGCCACAAAAAGTATAGCATTCAAACATCTTAGGTAAGACTCTTCAAGGATAAGCTTTTTTATTTTTCAGTCAGCTTGTTTAAAGTTTAATAGCAACAGGATACTTCTGTAGAGACGTGCAGTTGGTTCAGACTCAGTTTCTGCTCATGCTCCGCAGAGCATCCATGATGGTTTTATTGTACTCTGCAATCTGCTTGTTCACATTCTTCATAACTGTCTGGTAATCACTCTCTTGACTCTTGGTTGCTATGACTAATTACATGAGTTAAGGGGGAACACTATCAATACAAATCCTATCTAATAAAAGAGTAACATGCAAATTGACCATCACTCCAACACACAAGATAGCCGCCCCCATGTGGTCAAAGATGGCTGTCAGGGGAGGGCAGTTGGGGGCGACCAGGCCAGCAGGGGAGGGCAGTTAGGGGCAATCGGGCCTGCAGGGGAGCAGTTAGGCATCGATCAGGCTGGCAGAGGAGTGGTTAGGGGCAATCAGTCAGGCAGGCAGACAAGCAGTTGGGAGCCAGCAGTCCTGGATTGTGAGAGGGATGTCTGACTGCCCATTGGGATTGGGCCTAAACGGGCAGTCGGACATCCCTTGAGGGGTCCCAGATTGGAGAGGATGCAGGCTGGGCTGAGGGACACACCTTCCCCCCCCCCACCTCCCCCGCACGAATTTTGTGCACTGGGCCTCTAGTCTATATATATAAAAGCCTAAGTGACCCTTACGGCAGAATGACCGGAACAACCGGTTGACCAGTCACTATGATGCGCACTGACCACGAGGGGGCAGACGCTCAACACAGAAACTGCCCCCTGGTGGTCAGTACACTCCCACAGGTGGAGCGCCGCTCAGCCAGAAGCCGGGCTCACGGCTGGCGAGCACAGCTGGGTGGTGGAAGCCTCTCCTGACTCCGCGGCAGTACTACCGAGTGGTAGCAGCAGGTGCTGAGGGCCAGGATGAGCATCAGCGGCGCAGCGTCCGACCCTGGTTCTGGCTCCTCCCTGGCCACCTGCCACTTGGCACACTGCTACATCCCTCTGGCAATCTGGGACCCCTCAGGGGCCTAAACCACAGTCAGACATCCCCAGAGGGTCCCAGATTGCAAGAGGACGTAGGCCAGGCTGAGGGACAACCCTTCCCCCCCAATGCATGAATTTCTTTCACCGGACCTCTACTAGTAATATAATTGTGGGTCAGAAAGGAACCAAATAATACTAGTCTTTTCCTTATTGATAACTAAAGATGGGACAGGAAAAGCACAATTAAGCTATTTTTTAAAAACAATAGATTATTTTAACAAATTAAGCATCAACTGAAACTTAAAAAGCCAAGCAGAACTGGTTTCAAAAAAGTTCACTTTAAATGGAAAGCTTTTTTATAGTTAATGTTATACATCTCAATCAAATTCTGGTCTTAGAACAATCCAACGTTCAGAACAACCATGTTCTCTAGAGTATCACAAAGAATTTCAGATCAGTCTCCAGACTTCACTTGATGCTGCACAAACCTGGAGTGCTGTCCATCAGCATATTGTGAATGGGAGTCTTTTGCTTTAAAACTAAGTTGCATGGCCACTGGGAATAGAGGCCCTGATGCATCTCATTTGGAAGTATGCTGTGGTCCACGCTGCCCTGAGCAGTGTCCTATAGCAGAACATATGCTGCATGGAGTCAGGATCTAATCCTCCAAGCAGAGATGTCCTTGAAAGGGGACAGGGAATAGAAAACTGCTAAGTTGCATGGTCACTGGGAATAGAGGCCCTAATGCATCTCATTTGGGGTCCACGCTGCCCTGAGCAGTGTCCTATAGCAGAACATATGCTGCATGGAGTCAGGATCTAATCCTCCAAGCAGAGATGTCCTTGAAAGGGGACAGGGAATAGAAAACTACTTTGGGGAAATGTTTCTTACAACTCCACAGTGCATGTCCTCAGCAGCTGCTTCCTCTTACAGGCATTCAAAAGATAAGCAAGAAGATGGGACATAGGTACCATTTTGGTAGAAATCAGATGAAGTTGAATTGGCTGAAATAGATGAGCTTGAAGGTCAAATCTCTCATACGACTACTTAGTTTATCTCCTTTGCTGCACAGATATCCAAGTACAGCAGTATAAACAATGATACTTCCTTCCCCCCTACACACATACATATGGTTATATATAATTCTCCCAACAACTCTATGAGAGAAACTATTAACTATATTTGAGATGATAAAATTGAGGGTTAAACAAATTAAATAAATTGTCCAAAGTCCATGACTTATAAGAAGTTAGCATTTAAAATTAGATCTACTGACTCCATATCCTATGCACTTAGTCACTATGCCATATGCTTTGCTACACACACACACACACACACACACACACACACACACACACACACCCTAACTATTGTAGAGTGGAAACTAAATCTTATTCCTTTATTCCCACATAGTTTAGCTCAGTGTTTCGTACATATTATGTACCTGAAAAAATGTGTGTTGAATTATTTAATTTCAGTCTGTAAATAAATTCATAGAAAAATAATCACTAGATCAAGTTCATTTGCAGCTTTTTAAAGGATACATTCTTTCATCACAAAATTATTTTGTTCATGGTGTTGCCACTTCCTTTCCAAATTTGTAAGCTAAAAACACAAAAGAAAAATGTTATCCAGTGCCCCTATTCACAAAAATTATTAGACACACTTTTAAGAGGATAAGAAAAAAAAACACCACAACTTTAAATCTTATCAACTCCTTGCATGAGATAAAGCTATTGTAGACAAAAAAGAAATTTAAGGAATATTAAATAATAGTAAATACATGAATAAATACAATGTTGCCTCTGACAATAGGTTTAGTCTATGTTTATTTTAGCAGGAATATATTTAAAATATTTATTATACCAATGAACATGCCAACCGAAAGACAATTTACTATTTATACCTTTCCTAAAAGAACTTAAAAAAGAATGAGACATGATGGGAATGTCTCCTTAAAATCTGGAAGTCTAATGCCATAAATGTAATGTATATTCTAACACTGTCTAAGGTTCAGCTATATAGGAAAGACTTCCTTATTTCCAGGGCTATACTTCCTGTCTAGTTCTACAAGCTGTGATAAGAGCAGAGCTGCAGTGTGAAGATTGTAAGAGGGCTGGTGAAACGCTGGCACTGTTACAATAATTTCTGCATCAACAGGAAGCTAATGTGGATATTATATTGATGGTTGCTTCCTCAGAAGACAATTTTACTGTTATAGAATTAAATTGTTTTTCTGATTTAATTAACCTTGTAACTCTGGGTTACGGTCTTTCTTTTTTAAGATACACATAGTTTGTGTGTGTTTTTCCTAAGCAAAGTGCCTTCTGAAAAATAAAACACAAAATATTCTGCCCAGACATTTCCAAGAAGTAATAATCACTTTTAAAAATCTGATCATTAAAGCAGCTTTAGTAGTATTTCTTCATGCTCTCATGATAAACTTATTTTCAGGGCATAAGTTCAGACTTAATGTAGCATCCATCCTATTGTTTCCTCCAAAGAGATAAATCTAGATATTAGGATGAATCATAACTAATAAATCATGTGAACCTTATGTGCTGTGAGTTAACACTACTAAATCAGATCTAGTTCCCCAGACAGGACCTTGAAGTGAAGATGGACTTAAGGAAGCTGTCAGCACTTTCTGACAATAAATCTAATAACCTTTTGCAAAGTCAAGTACCACACTTTTCCCTCTTTGTTTTACACAAAGAAGTGGCCTTCTTATAAAGCAGCAGACCTTAGGTGCTACACGAATAATGCTATAAAGCAACACTGTGCCAGATGGTCAAATTCCTCCCATATTATACATCTATATTTGAGATTTGCCTTTAAATCTCCAAGTCTATCATGAAGCACAATTCTGTTTTTTTCCTAAAACTTACTTAAAACATCTAGTATAAGTTCCTTATATATTCTAGATATTAACCCCTTATCAGATATACGATTTGCAAATATTTTCTCCCACTCCATAGGTGCTTTTTTATTTTGTTGATTGCAAAAGGAACAAAAGCTTTCTACTTTGACGTAGGTCACTTATTTCTGCCTTTGTGGCTTGTGTTTTTGGTGTCATATCAAAAAAATCCTTGTCAAGACTAATGTCACCTATGCTTTCTTCTATTAGTTTTACAGTTGTTCCAATATTAATATGTTTAAATGATTTCAAATAACTAATAGCAATTCATTCAAAAAATAGTCTGTGATGTAAAATTATTTATAGATGTCAAGAACTAGTTTTCTATGAAATATTGTAATAGATAGGGAGATCAGAATTTGACTTGATTATTTGGAACTCAAAAAAGGCAACAAAATAATACTGTACAGTGTGTCTTATGTTATAAATTCCTATTATCAGTATATGTGGTTAAGAATATGATTAGAACTTAATGTAGAAATAAACAAAGCAACTATTGACTGGCTCTAAGAAATTGTGTTTGTCAAAAATTTTCCTCCTTAAATAATCTAATCAGTAGAAGAGGGCCAGTATTCCATAAGAAATATCACTATTTTTTCCTAAGAACCATTTAAGACGATGACTCCATAAACATTTTTTAGGTTTCTTCTTCAGCATACTTCACAGACTGTTTTTTGAATGAATGGCTATTAGTTATTTGAAATCATTTAAACATATTAAAAGGTTAAATATTCTAAACATCCTAGGATAATTTCACCACTTACAAATTTATATCAAGACTTACAAATTATAAATTAGAGACAGAATAACTGACTGATAAATTTTAATTATGTAAATTAGTGATTTCTAAGCTTTTAGTAGTTGTAGCAAACTCTGGTGAGCTTCTACCACATACAAGAAGAATATAAGGTATACCTTTTTTTAAAAAAAATGGTACATGCCCTAACCGGTTTGGTTCAGTGGATAGAGCATCAGCCCATACAAGAAGAATATAAGGTATACCTTTAAAAAAAAAAAAATGGTACATCCAGACAATGAATTAGCTGATGTCACACAAAAAAAGAACTTGAAAATATTGGGGGAGGGTAGGTGGGTGGGAAGTAATCAACCAAGAACCTTGTATGCATATATGCAGGGCCCATGGCCACAGATAATGGGGCAGTGAGGGCTTGGGGCAGGAGGGGCAGGGTGTGGTGGGCTGGGGCGGGCTGGAGGGGGTCAATGGGGAAAAAAAGGGGACATATGTAATACTTTCAACAATAAAGAATTATAAAAAAAGGAAAATAAATGCTTAAAGACTGTATGCATAGAATGATTTCATTTTTTGGTAAAAACCATGGGTGTATAACTGCAAAGGAAAAAGTCTGTAAAATGTTATACCAAAATATTAATGATTATCTGTCATGATCACATTATTATATAAAGAAAAGTAGAATGATTTCATTTTCTGGTAAAAACCATATAATTAATATGGGTGTATAACTGCAAAGGAAAAAGTCTGTAAAATGTTATACCAAAATGTTAATGATTATCTGTCATGATCACATTATTATATAAAGAAAAGGAAGAAAAATGTTAACGCATTTAGCATTAATAAATCATAGTTGCAAACTGTTACATAGCTGTAAATCAAGAAGTTCAAGGATAAGACTGCTCTTTACAGCATTATTTGAATAATTTTAAAAATTAGAAATAACCTAAATGTCCAATAATATAGAATTGGTTTAGTAAATTATGCTATATTCATGTAGTCAAATATTATAAAGAATCATATTTAAAAATATCTATAGACAATGGTAAGTACTTATCTATAATAATAAAAGTGTAATATGCTAATTAGACCAGACAGCTGAACGACCTTCCAGACATCATTCTGGACAAAGCTGCGATGGAGGGGGTCAAGGCAGAGGTGATTAGTGGTGATCAGGCAGGCAGGAGAGTGGTTTGGGGAGATCAGGCAGGCAGGCAAAGTGGTTAGGGGCAATCAGGCAGGCAGGCAAGCAGTTAGGAGCCAGCGGTCCTGGATTGAGAGAGGGTGCAGGCTGGGCTAAGGGACACCCCCCCCCATGCACAAATTTCGTGCACCGGGCCTCTAGTAGTTAATAATGAAAAACTGGAGTGAGGTGACATCTCACTGTAATTTTGATTTGCATTTCCCTAAAAGTTACTGATGTTGAGCATCTTTTCATATATCTGTTGGCCATTTGTATGTCTTTTTGGGAGAGGTGTCTGTTCAGGTCCTCTGCTCATTTTTAATTAGATTGTTTGATTTTTTGGTGATGAGTTTTTTATATATATTTTGAATATTAACTCCTTGTCACAGCTATGGTTTACCAATATCTTCTCTCATTTGATTGGTCCCCTTACTGTTTTGTTGGTGGTTTCTTTTGCAGTGCAGAAGTTTTTTGGTTTGAGATACTACCTCACACCTGTTAGAATGGCTACTAGTATTATCGACAAAACAAGTAATAACAAGTATTGGAGAGGTTGTGGAGGAAAAGGAACCCTCATTCACTGCTGATGGGACTGCACACTGGTACAGCCACTATGGGAAACAGTATGGAGGTTCCTCAAACAATTAAGAATACCGTTTCCATATGACTCAGCAACACCTCTTCTGAGTATCTAACATTAATTTGAAAACATTTATTTGCAAAGATATATGTACCCCTAAGTTCACTGCAGCATTATTCACGGTGGCCAAGACATGGAAACAAACAAAGAATCATCCTTCAATAGATAACTGGATAAAGAAGATGTGGTACATATATACAATGAAATACTACTCAGCCATAAGAAAAGATGAAATACTGTCATTTGTGAGAACCATGGATGGATCTTGACAATATCATGCTAAGCAAAATAAGTCAGAGAGAAAAAAGTCAAGAACCATATGATTTCACTCATATGTGGAATAAAGAACTGAAAGCAACAAGTGAATAAGACAAAAAAACCAAAACCTCACAGATACAGACAACAGCATGGTGGTTACCAGTGGGAAGAGGGGTAGCGGGCAATAAAGGGTAAACGGGGTCAAATATATGGTGACAGAAGATTTAACTTTGGGTGGTGGGCACACAATACAGATGATATATCATAAAATTATATATTTGAAACCTATGTAATTTTATTAACCAATGTCACCCCGATAAATTTAATTTAAAAAATAAAAATAAATTTCTAAATAACATGTACAAAATGATAGCATTTCTATAGGTATATAGAAATAAATGTGTCAGTGGATAGAGCATCGGCCTGCGGACTCAAGGGTCCCGGGTTCGATTCCGGTCAAGGGCATGTACCTTGGTTGCGGGCACATCCCCAGTGGGGAGTGTGTAGGAGGCAGCTGATCGATGTTTCTCTCTCATCGATGTTTCTAACTCTCTATCCCTCTCCCTTCCTCTCTGTAAAAAATCAATAAAAAAAAAAATATATATATATAAAAAAAAGAAATGTGTACATATATGTGTATGTGTAAATAAATGTGTATATATGTGTATGTATAAATAAATGTGTACATATATACATATAAACTAGAAGGACCCACACAAAAATGACAAAAAATTACCTCTTCTGGATGGTGGAATATTAGTAATCAGGTTTTATTTTCTTTATTTATAGATTTTATGAGTTAGTAAAGTTTCTGCATTAAAAATGCTTTACTTTCGAAAAATTTTTAAACTATTATCCTAACCGGCTGGTGAGGCTGAGTGGTTGAGCGTTGACCTATGAACCAGGAGGTCAAAGTTTGATTCCCGGTCAGGGCACATGACTGGGTTGTGGGCTTGATCCCCAGTATGGGATGTGCAGGAGGCAGCTGATCAATGATTCTCTCTCATCATTGATGTTTCTATCTCTCTCTCCCTTTCCCTTCCTCTCTGAAATCAATAGAAAAAATAAAAATAAAACTATTATCTTAATGGCTGTGCCCTGAACAGTGCCTAGCATAAAGAAGGCCCTCAATATATGTTTATAGAAGACAGAAAAGCAGGAGTAAATTCATTCTGAGTGGAGGTTATCTGGCTATCTACAAAGCCAGAAAATTTGGAAGGTAAATAAAAAGATGGGGAAAAAGGAAAGGATCATTTTGAGGTGATAATATTAAGAGAACAGGACAGATAATCTACAATCAAAATTAATTGCAAAGTTTGTTGTTGTTTTTTTACCTGAGAATGTGTCTCATTTTCTTGCAAGTGTGCTTTTAGTGTCTCATATTCTGTGGTTAGCTTCTCTGTTATTTTCTTAAAGGCATTTCTGCGTGTTGATAACACTGTTCTCTCCTGATGTAATTTCTAGGTGGATCCAAATAGAAGTAAATAATAGGCTTTAGCAATATCTAGTAAGCCAATATAAACTGAATTTGACAAATACTTTCACTGATAGTCTGACAAAATTCTACCAAGGCTATAATTACTTTAAAACTGTTTGTAAAAACATCCTTTGAACTATAACAAGCTAAATTAATATTAACTATTTTAATAACTCTCTTAAGGCTTCCATATCTATTCCTGCCCCACCAAATTTACATTAATGCAAATGCAATAAAAAACCACTGACAAGTTTTAAACAGGGAAATACCGTAATCAAATCTGCATTTAACAAAATTCATATTTGTTGAAATGCTCTATCCCTTGCTTTTCAATTTGTGCCTTTGGTTTAAAAGTTAAATCACACCAGCCAGGCTGGTGTGGCTCAGTGACTAAACATTGACCTATGAACCAGTAGGTCACAGTTCAATTCCCAGTCAGGGCACATGCCCGGGTTGCAGGCTTGATCCCCAGTAGGGGGAGTGCAGAAGGCAGCTGATCAATAATTCTCTCTCATTATTGATGTTTCTGTCTCTCCCTCTCCCTTCCTCTCTGAAATCAATAAGTATATTTAAAAATAAAAAACTTAAATCACTCTAATCTTCTACTATATGTGTAAACATCTTTATTTTTTCTTAATACACATCAAATAATCAACTGAAAATAATATATATTAGGTTTGATAAAGAAAAAACAACTTGAATAATTTTGTAATACTATTTACCTTTTTCTTTTCTTCACCTGATGCTTTTAAAGCTGGCAAATCATTAAATGTCTCCAGATCAATCATCATTTGCTTAATCTTGCTTTTTAGAGAATGTTGCTCCTCAGTCATCTTACTTTCCAGAAGCTCCATTTTCTGTAGATCCAACTGTAGGCGTTGACTGTCTGAAACATGGGAAAATTCAAGTTCATAATTAGTCAAAACTTTATTCCTTTCACAAAAGAAAGTGCAATGCAACTATTAAAAATCATGTTTTATAAGAGTATTGGCAAAAACAAAAACATATTCATTGCAACCAGTTAGACAATATAAAGATAAATTAAGAAAATATATACGCATCCTCCAGGTAATCAACGTAACCTGATGAAAAATGTGTACTAGCTATACTTGTTTCCATGCTCATACGAACATACAAAAAGAGACAGTTCTTTTCTTAATATTATAACATATGAGATAAAGAGTCATTATTTTAAACTAGAAGCCCAGGGCACAGATTCGTGCATCAGTGGGGTCCCTCGGCCTGGCCTGTGCCCTTTCACAATCCAGGACCCCTCGGGTGATGTCGGAGAGCCGGTTTCGGTCCGAACCCTGCAGGCCAGGCCGAGGGACCCCACGGGGATCAGGCCAACTTATGTCTGAAAAAAGCTTATCTCCATAAAGCATATCACATGGAAATGGTTGAAATCATTAAGAGAAAAGGATTCATGACAGAACTTATACAAATAAATTGACATGCAGAATCCTATAAAAAAGAATAAGAAATGACCAAAGAAGAGGAGAATCAGAAGCTTTAGGAGAAAGACATTTCATGAAGAAGTAGTTTATAGTACATAATACTACTTAGAGATTTAAAAAAGAAAAGGCTGCAAAATATGTGTTGGACTTACTGACTGGGAAGACTTTGATGTATCTGCTGAGAATAAATTTCTTAGAAAGAAACAGGTCCAAGAGTGAGAGCAAGGCTTTACAAAATCTGGCTTTGAAGCCCGTGAAAGGGAGTGATGGTAGCTGGGCAGAGAACACTTGGGAAAGGCTTTTTCTTTTTTTGAAGAGGGGATAAAATGTAGAAAAAAGACTGGAGATAAATACCAAATTTCTAATAGTAAAAAACTCTTGACAATGGGATTAGACATATTTTTTTATTTTATTTATACTTTTCTATATCTCCCAAATCCTCTATAATAAATATGAACTATATTTATAATCAGAAAATATTTTTTTAAAATATTCAATTCTAATAAAATTATATACCTACCTTCTATGTCAAAAACTTAACTTTTTGATTCTGATTTTAAAAGTCCCTTTATAAAGGGAGAGAAAGGTATAAGAGAGAACCAGTATTATGGCGTCCCTAAAATGTGCCTGGCTTTACCTGCTATCTGATTTACTTTTCATAATAGACCTAGGGGGTAAATGTTATATGAGGAAACTGAAGCTTAGAAAGGTAGTTTACGTAAGGTCACACAACCAGTCAAGGCTTTGGTGCTCAATGATGTTATCGTCTTTATCAAAGGTTCATTTTTTTGTTTGTTTTGTTAATCTTCACCTGAGGATATTTTATGCCATTGGTTTCTAGAGAGTGGAAGTGGGCAGGGGGGAGGAGAGAAAGAAATATAGATGTGAGAAAGACATATCAACTGATTGCCTCCCACATGCACCCTGACCAGGCTGGGGATCGAACTTGCAACCTAGGTACATGCCCTTGAGTGTGGGCCGACACTCTAATCACTGAGCCATACCAGCCAGGGTGAAATACTACTTTATGATTAGAAAAAAAAGATGCTTCTATGAGCAACACTGAAGTATGGGAAGAGAAAAACAAACACAAGGTCTTCTTGCTACTTCATGCTTCTTTCCTCAAGGCATCATTCTTTGTTTGGCTTTCCTTATATCAAAGTAAAATCTGATTAGAGCTAACTCAAAAATGGATACTAATATGGAAATGAAATACCTGTCCTGCATATTCAGATGAAGAAATCTGAATTCAAAAATGCCTTGCCAATTTCCTTTCTCTTGTGTGATCAGTTACACATGTTAATAATCCTATACATCCAATAGCTACTTATTGTACAGAGGTATACAGTAGTAATACATTTTCATCTTAGAACATTTTGCCTTCACTTTTTATCTATTTTAAAGTAGGAATACAAGTGCCCTCAGAAAAATAATGATGATATTTTTAGTGTCAAAGTCAAATGTAAACATATTTTTATTATGTATAGATTTCAGGATAAAAGATTTTTATATTAAAACGAGAGGCCTGGTCAACAAAATTCGTGCACAGGTGGGGTGGGGTCCCCTTAACCCAGCCTGCACCCTCTCCAATCCGGGACCCCTCGGAGGATGTCCGACTGCCGGTTTAGGCCCGATCCCCAGGATCGGGCCTAAACCGGCAGTCAGGCATCCCTCACAATACGGGACTGCTGGCTCCTAACCACTCACCTGCCTGCCTGCCTGATAGTCCCTAACTGCTCCCCTACTGGCCTGATCGCCCCTAACTACCTTTACCTCACCCCACACCTGAGACCCAGGATTCCCTCCTCTGGCTGGTCACAGGCACCTGGGACCTGGGCTTCCCTCCCCTGGCCGCCCCGCAGCCTGCTGTTTGGTTGTTGCGTGATGGCTTCCCAGACAATTTGCATATTCCTCTATTATTAGTATAGAGATAACTTTATTTTTTTATTTTTTAGAGATAACTTTTTTTAGAGTAAAATACGAAATTAAAATTAATGTTTAATGATAAAGTTTAATCTTGTAGTGAAATGTATTGTTTCCATATATATTTCTCTACCTCCATTCATTGGTTTTTTTATTTGTTTGTTTTTGTATTTCAACAGTTTGATTATGATGTGCTCAGGTGAAGGATTTTTATATTTATCCTGTTTGAGATTCAATAAGCTTCTTAGATCGATAAAATTAAATTTTTCATCAAATTTGGGAAATTTTTAGACAATATTTCTTCTACTATCTTTTCTCTCCCATTCTCTGTCTTTCCTCTCTTTCTCTTTGGGACACCAATTACATTTATGTTAGATTGTTTGAAATTGTGCCACAGATCATTTAGGCTCTATTCATTTTTATTTCTTCTTTAGACTGGATAATTTCTATTGATTTATCTTCAAGTTCACCAACTTTTTTTTCTGCTGTCTTCAATCTTCAATTAAGGTCAATGAGTGATTTTTATTCACTTACTTAAATTTTCAATTCTAGAATTTTCACTTGGTTCTTTTTTGCTAATTTCATTTCTCTGTGGGATGCTCTATCTGTTCACTTATTATTATTTTATTTTCCTTTAAGTATTTAAATATATTTATAAAAAGTCCTTTTCGTTTCAACATTTGGATTATCTCAGGTTCAATGTATAGTGACTGCGTTTCCCTTGACTCACATTTTCCTATTTCTTCACATGTTCAGTAAGTTTTTATAATATAATGGACATTTTAAATGATATGTTGTAGAAACTCTACTGCTCCTTTCAAGAATGACTTGTATCATAAATGAGCAATGAACTTCACTGAACTAAAACTCTAAACTTTTTTTTCTCCTTTGGAATGGGCAGCATCTGAAATATCCATGTCAGGTATTTCAACTTTTAGCTGCTGCTTTTCCCTAGGTCTCCTAAAGTCTACCCAATGCATACATAGCTCAGCAGTCAGATCAGAATTTGGGTAGAGTTTACACAGGCATACCTTGTAGATATTACATGTTTGGTTCCAGACCACGGCAATAAAGCAAATATCACAATGAGTTACACAATTATTTTGGTTTCCCAGGACATATAAAAGTTATGTTTATACTATACTGTAGTCTATTAAGTGTGCAGTAGCATTATATCTAAAAAAAAACAATGTTCATACCTTAACTAAAAATATTTTATTACTTAAAAAAGCTAACCATCATCTGTGTCTTCAGTGAGTCGTAATCATTATGTTGGTCGAGGATCTTGCCTAGATGTTGATAAAAACACAGTATCTGTGAAGTGCAGTAAAACAAAGCACAATAAAGCAAGGTATGCCTGCCACTCGGTCTCCCTCTGTGTCTCCCTAATATGTAGGCACGCAAAGATTAAGTTAGTCGGTTTCTTCATATAAGATTTACCAAAATTTGCTTGCAATTAAGTGTTATTATCTTTACAGATTCTCTAATAAAAAAAAGTCAAATGCAAACCTTTTACTTCTATCTAATAAACCAAAAAGATTATTTGATTAAAAATATACCATGAAGGTGACATTATAATAAAAATCTCAGGTTCAAAAATTGGTGACTCTAATCACAAGTATAACAATTATCACAGAGAGTTTAAAATATCAAATAGTAAAAAAAAAATGCTTCAAAAGACATTGATTTAAGAAAGAAGGCTCTTAGCAACCAAATTTATTTTAAGTTTGTATAACTAAGCTTAAAAATTTTTTGTTGCTTTAAGAGTCTATGACTCAACCATATTGGCACATGTTACTAAAAAACATATATATGTATATGAACTTAAATGTTGTTGACAGGGTTTTGTTTAGTTGGTTTCTTATCTCTAAGGTCAAAAAGAGTTCAGATGAGAATTAAAGTGCTAAAAAAGTCACTTAGGCTTATGGTTTCAATGCTCTGAATACGAAATGTACTTAGCTTGTATATTTTGACTGTTGGGTGAAAACAGTTATGTAAATCTAACTATAAGTTTAATTTGAAGATATATTAAGGAAATATTTAGGGGCTATACAAACTGCTTTTCCTAGCAAAAGGGAGAAAATGGTGGTTGGTATAGGGTAAAGTTTATCTTCCTGTAACAGCAAGTCCCCATGAAAAGCTAAAGGCTTCTCCAAGGGAAGAGACAGGAAGAGGATGCAGACTAGTTCCTTCTGATATGCTATGAAGTTGCAAAGTTTACCAAGCAGTTGTGTACACAGTGGCAAAATCTCAGAAGGAACCGCTTTGACCTGGGGAAATGTTTCTCAAATATTCTGCCATCAGTGCATTTGTTTATTCCCTGGAGTTTCCTTTCCAAAAATATAAATAAAAATGATTGCTGACAGATACCTTGCCTCTTTACTCATGCAATACACCAGTGTTTCTCAAACTTAAAAAAAAAATTATTGAATTTATTATGGTGACATTGGTTAATAATATGTCTCAAATGTACAATTCTATGATACATCATCTGTATATTGTATTGTGTGTTCACCATCCAAAGTCAAATCTCCTTCCATCACCATTTATCCCCCTTTAGTCTCTTCTACATTCCCTCAACCCCTTTCCGGCTGGTAATCTGTAATCACCATACTGTCGTGTTTATGAGGTGGGTGTGTTACTTTACGTAATACTTTCACATTTTACACCCAGCACCCAACCACCCTCCCCTCTGACAACTGTCTGTTCTCTGTATCTATCAGTATGGTTTCTATTTTGTTTATTTTGTTCATTAGATTCCACATATGGATGAAACCATATGGTATTTGTCTTTTTCTGACTGGCTTATTTCAATTAGCATAATATTCTCCAGCACACTGTTACAAAAGATAAGATTTTCTTCTTTTTTAAAGCCCAGTAGTATTCCATTGTGTAAATGTACCACAGCTTTTTTATCCACTCATCTACTGATATGCATTTGGGCTGCGTCCAAATCTTGGCCACTGTAAGTAACACTGTAATGAACATAGGGATGCATATATTCTTTCAATTTAATATTTCAGGTTTCTTTGGATATATTCCAAGAAGTGGACTCGCTAGGTCATGAGGCAGTTTCATTTTTAATTTTTTGAGGAAATTACATGCTGTTTTCTACAGTGGCTGCACCAGTCTGTATCCCACCAACAATGTACAAGGGTTCCCTCATGGGTCCTCTTACATGAGACACATAGACCAACTGTCCAGGATCTGAGCTGTTAGACCACATAAACGTGATTTCAGTAGGCAGGCATACACATGTGAGATTGAGTCTGTGTGTGACAGAGAGAGACAAACTTAGAGAGACAGAGCCTGAGAGATAGCCACTAAGCTACCCATGATAGTCACCTGTGCAGTGGGTCTTACAAATGTCTTATCTTCTTGAGGTGATATCTAAAAAAATTTAAATAGAGTGGGGCTCGCTCTGTGGGGAGGAGAGAGTTGTCATCTCATTCAAAGTCAGGTCAGGTGGAGTCCACTTGGTCTGAGGCTGCCATGTGGGGTCACAGTCAGCAACATACTGCTTGTCTGTCTAGAAATGGGAACCCCTGAGCAGAGAATATAGGTCCTCTACTGGTATCCAAACACACACACACACACACACACACACACACACACACACACACACACACACACATATATACTCTTAATCCTTAACAATGAGAAAACAAACAACACTATATGAAATGGGCATAAGGTCTGGATAGCCACCTCCCCACAGAAGATACAGAGATGGTAGGGATACAAGATAGTGGTGGAGTAGGGAAAAGGTACACTCACCTCCTCCCAGGACCAAATGCAAATGACAACTAAATTACAGAAAAAAATCAACCTGAATAACCAAATGAAGACTAGCTGAACAGAAGTCGTATAACCAAGGATTACAGAAGAAGCCACATCCAGAGTAAAAGGAAGGGTGGAGACACAAAATGGTGCTATCCCTGCACCCACATGTGGCAGCAGAGAATCCACAGGGATCTCTCAGCTGCAAAAGTACTTTTTGAGAAGTGCGGGGTCTCAACCCCATGCTGGGCTCCAAAGCCTGGAGTACCTGAGCCAAGAACAGGCGCCCACATAACATCTGGATGTGAAAATCAGTGGGGATTCTGTCCACCAGGAAGAGACAGGGGTCTGGTAGAAAACCAAGTCCCCTCTCAAAGGGTAAGCACACAAAATCTCAGTTGTGGGCACTCATCCCGAGTTCTGGCAGAGAGACAGTGGCTCAGAGCCATACAGGGAGAGGGCTGGAGGACAGCTGCCAAGGTCCCTGTACTGAATTCAGGGAATGTCCCACAATTCCCACAGATGACATCTTTCCCAGTCGAGCACTTCCCTCCATTCGGCATCACCCTGAGGGAATACATTAGGCCCACTCTCCCAGCTCCCTGTGGCCCTGCCCTGCCAAACTAGTGCCCTGTGGAGGAGTCAGCTGGCTATGGCCAGCTTGGGCCCACAGTGCAGCCTTTCTTGGAAGGCTCTGAAGGAGATTCGGGCAGACTCAGGGAATGGCAGAGGTAAACAGTAGGTTAGATGAAGCAGAGAATCAAATCAATGATTTAGAAGACAATGTAGCAAAAAACATCCAATCAGAGCAGCAAAAAAGCCACACACATCTTCCTTAAATGAGGGTAGCCCTGGCTGGTTTGCTTAGTGGTTAGAGTGTTGGCCTGGGGACAGAGGGTCTCAGGTTTGATTCCTGTCAAGGGCACTACCTCAATTATAGGCTCAATCCCTAGCCCTGGTGAGGGCACATGTGGGTGGCAATTGATCAATGTTCTCTTCTCACATCAATATTTCTCTCTCTCTTTGTCTCTCCCCCCTCCCTTCCACTATCTAAAAATCAATGGAAAAAATATCCTCGGGTCAGGATTATCAACCACAAAAAAATAAAATAAAAATGAGTGTAGTTTAAGGGACCTTTGGAACAACATGAAGTATAACAACATCCGCATCATAGGGGTACCAGAAGGAGAAGAGAGAGAGCAAGAGACAGGGAACTTATTTGAAGAGATTATGACTGAAAACTTCCCTAACTGGGTGAAGGAAAAAGACATGCAAGTCCAGGAAGTACAGGGAATCCCAAAGAAGATGAATGCAAAGAGGCACAAACCAAGACCCATCATAATTAAAATGGAAAGTTTAAAGACAGAGAAAGAATCTTAAAAGCTATAAGAGAAAGAAAGCTAGTTACCTATAAGGGAGCTCCCATAGACTGTTAGCTGATTTTTCAACAGAAACATTTCAGGCCACAAAGTGATTAAAAACACATTTTTCAAACCGATGAAAAGCAAGGACTTACAACCAAGACTAATCTATCCAGCAAGGGTATCTTTTGAAATGGAAGGACAAATAAAGAGTGTCCCAGGCAAGAAAAAGCTAAAGAAGTTTGTTACCACCAAACCTGTATTACAAGAAATGTTAAAGGGACTGCTTTAAGAAATAGAAAAAGAAAACAGATAAAGATAGTGAAAAGAATAAAATGGCAATAAATACGTACTTATCGATAATCACTTTATATGTAAATGGCTTAGATCAGTGGTTCTCAACCTGTGGGTCACGACCCCTTTGGGGGTCGAACAACCCTTTCACAGGGGTCGCCTAAGACCATCTGAAAACACATATATAATTACATATTGTTTTTGTGATTAATCACTATGCTTTAATTATGTTCAATTTGTAACAATGAAAATACATCCTGCATATCAGATATTTACATTATGATTCATAACAGTAGCAAAATTACAGTTATGAAGTAGCAACGAAAATAATTTTATGGTTGGGGGTCACCACAACATGAGGAACTGTATTAAAGGGTCGCGGCATTAGGAAGGTTGAGAACCACTGGCTTAGATGTTCCAATCAAAGCACATAGAGTAGCTGAATGGGTAAGAAAGGAAGACCAATATATATGCTGTCTACAAGAGGTCCACCTCAGAATGAAAGATACACACAGACTAAAAGTAAAGGGATGGAAAAGAAATGTCATGCAAGTGGAAATGAAAAAAAAAAGTGGGGAGGATTACATATATCAGACAAAACAAACTTTAAAACAAAGGCTATAGTAAGAGACAAAGATGCACACTAAAAAACGACAAAGGGAGCAACCCAACAAAAGGATAGAACCCATGTAAACATTTAGGTACCCAGCATAGGACCACGTAAATATGTAAGGAAAATCTTGATGGTCATAAAGGGTGAGACTGACAGTAATACAGTCATAGTAGGGAATTTTAATACCTCACTGACATCAATGGATAGATGCTCCAGACAGAAAATCAATAAGGAAACAATGGCATTAAATGATGCACTAGATCAGATAGTTTAATCAGAGCATTTCAAAGCAGCAGAGCATTTCAAAGCAGAATATACATTTTTTCAAATACATATGGAACATTTTGTAGGACAGACCACATGTTAGAACACAAAAGAAATCTCAATAAATTTAAGAAGATTGAAATTATATCAAGCATCCTCGCTGATCACAATGGTATGAAACTAGAAATCAATCACAAGAAAGAAACAACAACAGAAAAACACACAAAGACATGGAGGCTAAATACCATGGTACCAAACAGTGACTGGGTTAACAATGAGATCAAGGACGAAATCAAAAGATACCTTGAAACAAATGAAAATGAGAACATAACAACCCAAAACCTATGGGACATAGCAAAAGGAATCCTAAGAGGGAAATCCATTGCATTACAGGCCTACCTCAAGAAACATGAAAAAATCTCAAATAAAAAAAAATCTAACTCTACACTTAGAGAAACAGGAAAAAGACAAACAAAACCCAAAGTGAATAGGAGGAAGGAAATAATAAAGATCACAGCAGAAATAAATGAAATAGATTCTTAAAAAAACAACCCAAAGATCAATGATACCAAAAGCTGGTTCCCTGAAAAGATAAATTAGATTGACAAACCTCTAATCAGACTCATCAAGAAAAAAAGAGAGAAGACCTGAATAAATAAAATCAGAAATGAAAGATGAGAACTAACACCAAAAAATACAAAGGATTGTAAGAAAATCTTATGAACAACTATATGCCAACAAATTGGGCAATCTGGAAGAAATGGATAAATTCCTAGAAACATACTATCTTCCAAAACTGAATCAAGAAGGATCACAGAATATGAATAGACATATTACCACTATGGAAATTGAAGCAGTAATAAAAAAAAACTCCCAATAAACAGAAGTCCTGAACCAGATGATTTCATAGGTGAATTTTACTGAACATTCAAAGAAGCACTAACACCTATGCTTCTCAAACTATTCCAAAAAAAATTTAAGAAGAGGTAAGATTCCTAAGCTCATTTTAAGAAGCCAGAATTATCCTAATTCCAAAACTACATAAGGGTACTACAAGCAAAGAAAATCACAGGCCAATATCTCTGATGAACATAGATGCTAAAATCCTTAACAAAATATTAGCAAACTATATCCAGCAATACATTAAAAAGATTATAGACCAGGGGTGGGCAAACTTTTTGACTCGAGGGCCACAATGGGTTCTTAAACTGGACTGGAGGGCCGGAACAAAAGCATGGATGGAGTGTTTGTGTGAACTAATATAAATTCAAAGTAAACATCATTACATAAAAGGGTACTTTTTTTTTTTTTTTAGTTTTATTCATTTCAAACGGGCCGGATCCGGCCCACGGGCCATAGTTTGCCCACGGCTGTTATAGACCATGAACAAGTGGGATTCATTCCAGGGATGCAAGGTTTGTACAATATCCACAAATGAATAAAAGTGATATACTACATAAACAAAATGAAGGATAAAAACCACATGATCATATCAATATATTCAGAAGAAGCATTTAATAAAACCCAGCAACCATTCATAAGAAAAACTTTCAGCAGAGTGGGAATAGAGGAAACATACCTCAATGTAATAAAAGCAATATATGACAAACCCACAGCCAACATCATACTCAATGGGCAAAAACTAAAAGCATTTCCCTTAAGATTGGAAATAAGAGACAGGGATGTCTGCTTTCACCACTCTTTATTCAACATAGTAATGAAAGTCCTAGCCACATTTAAATTGGAAAGAAAGAAGTCAAACTGTCATTATTGGTAGATGACATGATACTGTATATAGAGAACCATAAAGATGCCACTAAAAAAAAAACAACTAATAAAACTGATAAATGAATTCAGTAAAGTAGCAGGATACAAAAGAAATATCCAGAAATCAGTTGCATTTTAATACACCAATAAAATCGATCCCATTTACAATGGCTTCAAAAAAAAAAAAAAAAGAAAGAAGGAAAGAAAGAAAAAGAAACCTAGGGAAGAGTCACATCTGATGGCAAGAGGTAGTAGCGTCCCTTTCCCTTCTGCAGGCAGGAAAGTTAGACAGCCACTCAAGAAAACACCATGAAAAATACTGGTATCAAGAGTCTACTGTATACCCATCTTTTATGTATATTCTCAATCATCCTAAGCATTTTCATTCCATCATTCTTCTTGGAGAACTTCTAATTCAAAGTTACCACACGTCAGCACAAAGAACACCTGTAGTTAGAATCCACTCATTCAAAACCCAAAGATTTAAGCAAAAAAATTTTTTTAAATATATTTTATTGATTTTTTACAGAGAGGAAGGGAGAGGGATAGTTAGAAACATCGATGAGAGAGAAACATTGATCAGCTGCCTCTTGCACACCCCCTACTGTGGATGTGCCCGCAACCAAGGTACATGCCCTTGACCAGAATCGAACCTGGGACCCTTGAGTCCGCAGGCCGACGGTCTATCCACTGAGCCAAACTGGTTAGGGCTTAAGCAAATTTTTATATGACTTTATCTTAGGCTCTTTAAGATCAATTTTGCATATTTGTTTCTTTCCTTTTTTTTCAATATATTTTTATTGATTTCAGAGAGGAAGGGAGAGGGAGAGAGAGAAATATCAATGATGCCCTAACCAGTGTGGCTCAGTGAATAGAGTGCCGGCCTGCGGATTGAAGGGTCCCAGGTTCGATTCCGGTCAAGGGCATGTACCTTGGTTGCGGGCACATCCCCAGTGGGGAGTGTGCAGGAGGCAGCTGATCAATGTTTCTCTCTCATCGAGGTTT
>NW_005371555.1:751199-754551 GCF_000412655.1 Myotis brandtii
CTCTCATCGATGTTTCTAACTCTCTATCCCTCTCCCTTCCTCTCTGTAAAAAACCAATAAAATATTTTTTTTTAAAAAAAAGAAATATCAATGATGAGGTAGAATCATTGATTGGCTGCCTCCGACATGCCCCACACAGGGGATTGAGCCTCCAACCCAGGCATGTGCCCTTGGCCAAAATCGATCCCAGTACTCTTCAGTCCACAGGCCAACGCTCTACTCACTGAGCAAAACTGGCTAGGGCTGCATATTTGTTTCTAACCTCTGCCTGTACTATCCAAATGACAATCAGTAGTCACATATGGTTTTTGAGCATTGGAATGTGTCTAATACAAAGTTAGATGGGCTGTGACTATAAAATCTAATAGATCACTTTTATATACTGACTAGAGGCCCAGTGCACAAAATTTGTGCATGGGAGGGGGGTCCCTTAGCCCGGCCTGCACCCTCTCCAATCCCGGACCCCTTGGGGGATGTCTGACTGCCTCTCACAATCCGGGACCATTGGCTCCTAACTGCTTGCCTGCCGGCCTGCCTGATCACCCCTAACCCCTCTGTCTGACTTCCTAACCGCCCTTAACCACCTCTGCCTGCCTGATCGCTCCTAACCACCTCTGCCAGCCTGCCTGATCGCTCCTAACTGCTCCCCTACCAGCCTGATCGACTCTCCCGGGCTGCAGGTGCAGGTGCAGCTGCTGGCACCCAGGACTGCAGGGCGGGCAGCTTGTCCCTCTCCCAGGCCACAGCCTGGATGGTCCCCATTCCTCTCTTGTGAGATCATTTGTGCCTGCAATGACCAGTGCCCTGCCTTGGTCTGGCACCCCCTCTTACCTGTTCCACCATCTCGCTGAAACCAATGCCCGCCATGTTCCACGTGCGCCCCCTGGTTGTCAGCGGACATCATAGCGACCGGTTCAGTTGTTCCGCCATTTGGTCTATTTGCATATTAGGGTTTTATATATATACTAGAGGCCTGGTGTATGAAAATTCATGCACCGGAGGGGGGCATCCCTCAGCCCAGCCTGCCCCCTCTCATAGTCCAGGAGCCCTCAGGGGTGGGAGGCGACCCGGTGATCAGGGGAAGATGATGCCCCATCACACCTCTGCTGCTGCCAATGCCAGCAGCGCAAGCCTCAGCCAGCCCTGGTTGCCTGAGCCTTGGGTGGCCCTGGGTTGCTGGGGGGCTGAGGGGACTGGGAAACTCGGGAAGCAGGCACGCAGAGCCCAGCAGGCCCGGACTTGCCGCACGCCTGCTGCCCGGTGGGGCTGAGGGGACTGGGCGCTGACATCTTTGAGGGTGTGGCAGTCAATTAGCATATTCCCTCCTTATTGGCTGTGGGCGTCGCCATCTTTGCGCCTGTGTGAGGGTCAATTAGCATATTCCCTCTTTATTAGATAGGATTAAATGTTAAAATGATCTTATTTTGGACACACTGGGTTAAATGAAATATATTATTCAAATTCATCTGTCTCTTACTTTTTTAACATGGCTTCTAGGAAACTTAAAATTATGTATGTGCCTGGCATTACATTTCTGTTGGACAGTGCTGCTCTATTCTCAGATGAATCATCATGGCTGAAACTAATTATAATTAACATTACCTCCTCTAGGATACTTCTCCTAACTACCCAAGACTGGGGTGAACATGAGTCCTATGTAAGTACTTCCATTGCTCCTATGCTTCTATCATAGCATTACTTCATTATATTTTAACTAGAGGCCAGAGCACAAAATTTGTACATGGGTAGGGTCCCTAGCAGCTGCCGGCTGCTGGCCAGGGCACCTCCCATCCCCCGGCCGCCTGCCACCTGCTGCCACTGTTGCTGGCCGGGGGGGACCTCCCTTCCCTGGCCACCTGCCGCCGCCGGCCCTGCCCCCTGGTCGAACTTCTGGTCAAGGGGACAATTTGCATATTGGGCTTTTATTATATAGGACTAGAGGCCCAATGCATGAAATTCATGCAAGAGTAGGCCTTCCTTCCCCGGTTGCTGGCACTGGCTTCCCTCTGGCACCTGGGACCCAGGCTTCCCTCCAGCCGCCGGCAGGCACCCAGGACCGGGGCTTCCCTGGCAGCCCCAGCTTCTTTCAGAAGGTCATCTGGAAGGATGTCTGGTCTAATTAGCATATTATGCTTTTATTATTATAGATTGTTTACTTTCATTCCACCAGGTTGAAAGTTCCTTGGGGAAACAGAGTGGATTTTTTTAAAAATCTGGGAATAACCAAGTTATAGCACAGGCATAGAGAGAGATTTTAATAAATGTTAAATGAATGAGACTATCCAATGAAATACTATTAAGTTGCTGTGAAAAGTCACACAAAATTCTGAGACTATAAGTGATTTGAAGCAATAAGCGTTCATAAATTATGTCCTCAGTCTTTAAAAAAAAAAATCAAAGAGAATAACATTAGTAGATTTTTGTAATTTATTACAAAACAGAGATTTTTAAAATCTAGGTTGTTTTCTCACCTGAAGTCAAATTCCTAGCTGTACTTTGTGATTTCTGCATTTCAGTAGATTTAAAATTGAGATCATCCTGCATTATCTTCAGCTCTTGATTCGTGATAGAGGATATCTGTTTCATACGATTTATATTCTGTGTTTGAAGAGAAATAAAAATGATTAAGAAATCCACAGATTTAACTCTTCAATAAAACCCATAGAAAATACTGCTAAAGGATTGGATGTTTTGAATGGGTGTTCTTTTTTGAAATACATCATTTATTACATATGTTTCATAGAAGAACAGAGTGAGATGCAAATCAGGCTTTCTCTATAAGGACAGGCTAAATTAAAATTCAGAATTTTAAAAAAGATTTGCTTTGTTTCATTGCACACAAAAAAATTCAACAACACTATTTTAGGAACTGATTCGAGTCTTAAAACACTAAGAATATTGAAAAGAAACATGTATTTCTCCTCTCTTGGTACCAAACACCAGTGGCTGCTCAATAAACATGTTTTAGTGAATCAAGATACTCATTAGATATCTCATACCTTTCTGTTTATAATATATATTACAGGGTAAAAAATATATTTAAAAAACATATATTAACATTTTCCAATATTATATATCTGGATTTTGAAATTTATCTATATAAATGCTACTTCTAAAAGTTCAGATAAATTAACAATGGAAGAAATTCTTAATAATTACTCTGAATTAGTTCCTCACTTACTGCTGAATATTGACATTTTAAAAAACTATTAACATTTTCCAATATTATATATCTGGATTTTGAAATTTATCTATATAAATGCTACTTCTAAAAGTTCAGATAAATTATTAATGGAAGAAATTCTTAATAATTACTCTGAATTAGTTCCTCACTTACTGCTGAATATTGACA
>NW_005371555.1:757739-761078 GCF_000412655.1 Myotis brandtii
GGGCATGTACCTTGGTTGCTGGCACATCCCCAGTGGGGAGTGTGCAGGAGGCAGCTGATCGATGTTTCTCTCTCATCGATGTTTCTAACTCTCTATCCCTCTCCCTTCCTCTCTGTAAAAAACCAATAAAATATTTTTTTTTAAAAAAAAGAAATATCAATGATGAGGTAGAATCATTGATTGGCTGCCTCCTACATGCCCCACACAGGGGATTGAGCCTCCAACCCAGGCATGTGCCCTTGGCCAAAATCGATCCCAGTACTCTTCAGTCCACAGGCCAACGCTCTACTCACTGAGCAAAACTGGCTAGGGCTGCATATTTGTTTCTAACCTCTGCCTGTACTATCCAAATGACAATCAGTAGTCACATATGGTTTTTGAGCATTGGAATGTGTCTAATACAAAGTTAGATGGGCTGTGACTATAAAATCTAATAGATCACTTTTATATACTGACTAGAGGCCCAGTGCACAAAATTTGTGCATGGGAGGGGGGTCCCTTAGCCCGGCCTGCACCCTCTCCAATCCCGGACCCCTTGGGGGATGTCTGACTGCCTCTCACAATCCGGGACCATTGGCTCCTAACTGCTTGCCTGCTGGCCTGCCTGATCACCCCTAACCCCTCTGCCTGACTTCCTAACCGCCCTTAACCACCTCTGCCTGCCTGATCGCTCCTAACCACCTCTGCCAGCCTGCCTGATTGCTCCTAACTGCTCCCCTACCAGCCTGATCGACTCTCCCGGGCTGCAGGTGCAGGTGCAGGTGCAGCCGCTGGCACCCAGGACTGCAGGGCGGGCAGATTGTCCCTCTCCCAGGCCACAGCCTGGATGGTCCCCATTCCTCTCTTGTGAGCTCATTTGTGCCTGCTGGTCCCCATTCTTCTCTCGCAAGCTCATTTGTGCCTGGTTGGTCTCCATTCCTCTCTCACAATCTCATTTGTGCCTGCTGGTCTCCATTCTTCTCTCCCCAGTGTTGAGTGTCTGAGCCGTTACGGCGTGATGGCGTGAAGGTGTGATGACCATTTGCATATAAGCTCTTTATTATATAGGACTAGAGGCCTGGCGCATGAAAATTTATGCACTGGAGGGGGGATCCCTCAGCCCGGCCTGCCCCCTCTCACAGTCTGGGAGCCCTCAGGGGTGGGAGGTGACGCAGTGATCAGGGGAAGGCGACGCCCCATCACACCTCTGCTGCTGCCACTGCTGGCAGCACAAGCCTTGGTCGGCCCTGGTTACCTGTGCCTTGGGTGGCCCTGGGTTGCTGGGGGGCTGAGGGGACTGGGAAACTCGGGAAGCAGGCACGCAGAGCCCAGCAGGCCCGGACTTGCCGCACGCCTGCTGCCCGGTGGGGCTGAGGGGACTGGGCGCTGACATCTTTGAGGTTATGGCAGTCAATTAGCATATTCCCTCCTTATTGGCCGTGGGTGCCACTATTTTTGAGGGTGTGGCAGTCAATTAGCATATTCCCTCCTTATTGGCTGTGGGCGTCGCCATCTTTGCGCCTGTGTGAGGGTCAATTAGCATATTCCCTCTTTATTAGATAGGATTAAATGTTAAAATGATCTTATTTTGGACACACTGGGTTAAATGAAATATATTATTCAAATTCATCTGTCTCTTACTTTTTTAACATGGCTTCTAGGAAACTTAAAATTATGTATGTGCCTGGCATTACATTTCTGTTGGACAGTGCTGCTCTATTCTCAGATGAATCATCATGGCTGAAACTAATTATAAATAACATTACCTCCTCTAGGATACTTCTCCTAACTACCCAAGACTGGGGTGAACATGAGTCCTATGTAAGTACTTCCATTGCTCCTATGCTTCTATCATAGCATTACTTCATTATATTTTAACTAGAGGCCAGAGCACAAAATTTGTACATGGGTAGGGTCCCTAGCAGCTGCTGGCTGCTGGCCAGGGCGCCTCCCATCCCCCGGCCGCCTGCCACCTGCTGCCGCTGTTGCTGGCCGGGGGGACCTCCCTTCCCTGGCCACCTGCCACCGCCGGCCCTGCCCCGTGGTCGAACTTCTGGTCAAGGGGACAATTTGCATATTGGGCTTTTATTATATAGGACTAGAGGCCCAATGCATGAAATTCATGCAAGAGTAGGCCTTCCTTCCCCGGTTGCTGGCACTGGCTTCCCTCTGGCACCTGGGACCCAGGCTTCCCTCCAGCCGCCGGCAGGCACCCAGGACCGGGGCTTCCCTGGCAGCCCCAGCTTCTTTCAGAAGGTCATCTGGAAGGATGTCTGGTCTAATTAGCATATTATGCTTTTATTATTATAGATTGTTTACTTTCATTCCACCAGGTTGAAAGTTCCTTGGGGAAACAGAGTGGATTTTTTTAAAAATCTGGGAATAACCAAGTTATAGCACAGGCATAGAGAGAGATTTTAATAAATGTTAAATGAATGAGACTATCCAATGAAATACTATTAAGTTGCTGTGAAAAGTCACACAAAATTCTGAGACTATAAGTGATTTGAAGCAATAAGCGTTCATAAATTATGTCCTCAGTCTTTAAAAAAAAAAATCAAAGAGAATAACATTAGTAGATTTTTGTAATTTATTACAAAACAGAGATTTTTAAAATCTAGGTTGTTTTCTCACCTGAAGTCAAATTCCTAGCTGTACTTTGTGATTTCTGCATTTCAGTAGATTTAAAATTGAGATCATCCTGCATTATCTTCAGCTCTTGATTCGTGATAGAGGATATCTGTTTCATACGATTTATATTCTGTGTTTGAAGAGAAATAAAAATGATTAAGAAATCCACAGATTTAACTCTTCAATAAAACCCATAGAAAATACTGCTAAAGGATTGGATGTTTTGAATGGGTGTTCTTTTTTGAAATACATCATTTATTACATATGTTTCATAGAAGAACAGAGTGAGATGCAAATCAGGCTTTCTCTATAAGGACAGGCTAAATTAAAATTCAGAATTTTAAAAAAGATTTGCTTTGTTTCATTGCACACAAAAAAATTCAACAACACTATTTTAGGAACTGATTCAAGTCTTAAAACACTAAGAATATTGAAAAGAAACATGTATTTCTCCTCTCTTGGTACCAAACACCAGTGGCTGCTCAATAAACATGTTTTAGTGAATCAAGATACTCATTAGATATCTCATACCTTTCTGTTTATAATATATATTACAGGGTAAAAAATATATTTAAAAAACATATATTAACATTTTCCAATATTATATATCTGGATTTTGAAATTTATCTATATAAATGCTACTTCTAAAAGTTCAGATAAATTAACAATGGAAGAAATTCTTAATAATTACTCTGAATTAGTTCCTCACTTACTGCTGAATATTGACAG
>NW_005371555.1:761330-762490 GCF_000412655.1 Myotis brandtii
ATATACATGTCATGCTTTTCCCCATAATCCAACTAATTCACTGAATTTTGCTAGAAAGAGAAAAATTAATAGCTTAAGGAAATAACATAACAAGCAAGAGAATTTTAAAGAAACAGTTTAAGTGAATAAATGAAGTAATGAACCATGCATTTTTTGAGTTGGATTGAAAGAGGTAATCGCAGTAAAAATAATGAGGACACCAGGACAGGTACATGGTACTTACCCGACTACTGTGCTCCAAAAGTGCAACAATGTCGGCTTCTATCTGTGCCTTCCGTTCCAGTTCCTGATTCTTATTTCCCTCAAAAGCCTCAATAAAAGCTGCCAATTGAGAAATATGATGAGAGGCTACTCTTGCTATAGTTCACACTATATAAACTCTGATTTGTGGGTCTTAAGAGTAGAAATTCAAGCAAATTTTAAACTATCAGTGTTTAATATTTTATTAACCCAAGGGTAATTACATAATAAGAACATCTCTACATTCAAACTTTTAAAGCTTAATTATTATAACCTTATAAGATACAAGTAAACTAAAAATTTATATAAGCACAGAAGTAACAGTTGATTTAAAAAAAAATCAGAAAAAAAACGTGTGTTTACATAGGATCTCCTTGATACATCTACAATTATTAAAATCTATAATTAGCCACTAATTTTACTTCTGAAAATATTACTAATTGCTATATTATCTGAAAATCAGTATATTACTTATAATGCTGCATTCATCTCAAGTAAATAAGTCTAATAATTTGTTCAGATTATAAATATTCTAAGAACTCATCTTTCTTCTTGTCTGAGAACCAGCACACAATTTGCTCTTATTTACTTTCTTAAAGTATTTCTACAGATCTTCTAAAAATAAAAACTTACAGTTAAAAACAATTTTACTGCTAACATAAAACAATGAATTAACCATCAACAAAACAACAAGGCCACTGCATGGGAGAACATATTGGCCAATGCTATCTCAGATAAGGGTCTAATCTCCAAAATTTACGGGGAACTCATACAACTTAACAAAAGGAAGATAACAACCCAATCAAAAAATGGGCAAAGGACCTAAGTAGAATCTTTTCGAAAGAGGACCTACAGAAGGCCAAGAGACATATGAAGACATGCTCAAAGTCACTAATCATCTGAGAGATGCAAATCAAAAC
>NW_005371555.1:763022-793411 GCF_000412655.1 Myotis brandtii
GATCAACCAAAGGACTTGTATGCATGCATATTAGCATAACCAATGGACATGGACACTGGGGTGGTAGGGCTTGTCCTGGGGGGTGGGAGTGGCCAGGGGTGGGAGGGGTCCATCGAGGAAAAAGGACACATATTTAATACTCTAAACAATAAAAAAAACCCCAATGAATTAATTTTGATACTTGCTAATATTTTAAGGAAATCTTGGGATATTGTTAAAGTTGGCAATTACTGCTTTATAGCATGCTTCTTTAAAGGTAACTATTGACATCAGGCCTATAAAACTTCATATTTCATAGGTCTAGCAAAACGACACTTTAAGAAGAAAACCAGGAATAGATAATTTATATCAATTTTGAAACTTTTTAAATGCACAGTATTAGTTTAAGTGAAGATCAATCTACAAAGTTAAGATTTTTTTTAAAAGTGAAGAGAAGCTACAACTAAAGACTACTAAATGTGATAGAACTAAGTAACAATAAATAAATATTACAAAAGCTAAAAAAGGTGAAGTTATTAAAGGTGAACATAGTGAAGCATTTAAAAGAGAATATTCAATATTCAAGCAGTAAGTGGTCTATAGATTATCTATATATAATATGCAAATAGACCGAATGGCGGAACAACTGAACAACCGGTTGCTATGACATGCACTGACCACCAGGGACGCACGTGGTACATGGCAGGCGTCGGCTGCGGCAGGATGGAGCAGGTGAGCAGGGGCACCATACCAAGGCAGGGCGCCGGTCGCTGTTATCTGGGTGAGCCTCTGGTGGTTACTGAAAGTTCTTTGCTCCCGCGTGCCGCAATCCTGCCCACTCACATCTGCTGCTGGCACCGGCCCCACTCACACCTGCTGCCAGCGCCAGAGCCACCACTCGCACCCACTGCCGGCGTTGATCACCCCTAAGGGCTTCTCCACCTCCCCCTGCTCCTTAGGGGCGGTCGAGGGAGCAGCTGCCGCTCCCACCTGCTGACAGTGTCAGCCCTGCTCGCACCCACTGCTGGCGCCAGCCCCAATCGCTCCGCACCATCAGCGGGTGCGAGCGGGGCTGGCACCATCAGCGCGTGGGAGCAGAGACAGTGGAAGCAGGGCTGCTAGCAGATAGGGCACCAGGGGCCACAGCAGAAGGGGCTGGGCAGGGGCATGGAGGATGGGCCAAGACCTGCCCCTCTGCCCACTGCAGCCTCACAGCCCAGAGTTCCTTTCAAGGTGCATGAATTCATGCACTGGGCCCCTAGTATAGACTATAAATAAATACTAGATTTAAAATCTGTCCCAGCCCTAACCGGTTTGGCTCAGTGGAGAGAGCGTCGGCCTGCGGACTCAAGGGTCCCAGGTTCGATTCTGGTCAAGGGCATGTACCTTGGTTGCGGGCACATCCCAACATACATTAATACATACACTTACACACATACATACTTTGTTAGAATTCTCAACCTATCCCATATGCTAGATATTTATATAATTCTTCAAGGCAAATACTTTGAATGTCCACACTTCTGCATTTATTAGCCATTATTTCTTCCCAAATGAGATCTCTGATTTGGTATAAATGAACAGTTACCTGAAAATATAATATTTTCATATCTATAAGACTACCACTTACCATCCATAGTTTCCTCCCTTTTTTTTAGTTCCTTGTACTTCTGATTCATTTCACCTATGAGAGATACAAAATATAATATTAATTTCAAAAATTCCAGATACAATATTCTAAATTAGAAACATCTCTTAAGTACTCCATATGTGATTATTCATTGAATATTCAGTACTTTCAATTAGGTGTAATTCTTATACATTGACTTACAGAATCTTTTTTTTTAAACTCTTTATTAGTTAAGGTATTACAAATGTGTGACTTACAGAATCTTTTAAAACCACTATATTTGTATGTTTGACTACTTGGAAAGGACTTAAAGGCTTTCCCATGGTTCTCTATTTCAGTCCCAACTTTGAGCTATTCAGCCTACACATGAACACTCCTGGTAATGGAAACATAAGCTCCAATGAAAGTTCATTCCACCTTTGAATAGCTCACATCGGCAAGCAAGATAGTGGGCTACGTCCCCGACAGAGCTTAAAGTCTAGGTACTTAACAAGTAATTAAAATGTACTAAGTGCTATGGTATGAAAAATAAAGGGTATTATAGAAGCATAGAACCAGGACAACTAATTTAGTTGAGGAGCTCAGGGAAATTTTCTCTAAAGAAGTAGTAATTAGGCTGCATTATAAAGAATAAATGAATAAGAGTTACCTGGTCAAAGAACAGAAGATTAATTTCAAAGTCAAAGCATTACAAGTACAGAAACATGAAGGTAAGGATGGCTATGACACTGAAAGAGTAATATGGCTAAGGCAGAGAAGGTAAGTGAAAAGTGGCACAAACATGAGGCAGGTTATGAGAAATCTTATAAGACACATATTATAAAAGTTTGGACTTCCTTCTAAGAACAATGGTAAAATTACCGAAGAATTTTAAGCAGGAGAATAAAATGGTCTGTTTGCATTTCTGAAAAAAGATTTCTGATCTGGAGAATATAATAGAAGTGAGATGGAGGTTATAAGACTAGTTAGGAGCTTGTTACAGTAATGTGGGTGACAGATGAAGGTTGCCTGGAGTGGAGTGGTGGCAAATTAGGATGTAAGGTGATAAGTATTTGTTTGAGACATTTAAGAGCCAGACAAAGGATTTTGGTGAGGGTTAAACAGGTTTCTCCTTGAGTAACTGCAGGACATGGTGGCATTATTAATTAAAAGGAGAAGCAGCAAGTTGAAGACGTTGCTTATGGCAGTTTTGGACATGTTTCATTTAATATATGTAAGAGACATGTTCAAAAGGGCAAAAATCTGAGGACCAGACAGATGGATGAAATCTGACACAGGCTGCAGAAAAGGCTCGTCAGCAGAGATGGATTATAATTACTTTATACAAACAGGATTTCCAGTGTAACCAAAACTGAACTGGAGGCACATGGTATTTTCTTGGGCTAGTGAGACAGCTGCAGCCCTGTGTCCCCAGGGCCCCGGGGACAGTAAGCAGAATAAATTTGTGTTTGCTTCATTCTGGAGAGACTAAGGAAGCTTATTAGGATGATGCCAAGCAAAGAAGGAAGGGATAAAAGGCTAAGGGGGTTCCTGATAAGAAGCCAGCATCTAGAAGGACTTTAGGAAGAAGCCTTCAAAGAAAATGGAGGAGCTGAGAGACTCAGAGACTAAAACCCAGAAGGTTAGCGGTGCTCCATATAACTCCCTATAGCGCATACAGTTCTTCTCAGTACTGGCTACAGTAGCAATGAAGTGAGGGAGCAGAGGAACATAATCGGGTAGAGCTGCTAATTTCATGGAGGCAGGATTTCCACTTGTACACAGACTTGCTTGGTGGGAAGTGAGTTAAAAGTACACAAAGCTGAAGGCAGCCAGAGACCTGGGTCAGTGAACAGCTTTTTTTCTTTCTGGTCAGAAAATATTTTACCCAGGCTCATTCTGATACACAGAAAATCTTGTCAAGGCCTCTCAAACAATACTGTCTAAGTACAGTGCATACCCAGTGGTCATGAATTCCTAGTTAGGGGACACCAGGACCTACAGGGAACACTGGGTTCACTCAGGCTAAGGCTTGGAATGTATTAATGACTTTACTGAACTACTACTCAGTTCAAAAGATCAGCAGTGGTCTCAGAGCATGACTAGCTGTGAGGGGAAGGAAAAGAGAACATTTGTTACCAATGACAACCTTTGTAAATGATTACGCTTTTTAAAGATGAATTAAGATTAGACCTATAAAAATGTCATCATTCATTTACCTTATGGCAATGCATTTTGAGTGGGAAACAGAGAGAAGTGGCGTGTGTAGCACACATAATCTGGAATGAATAGCCTCAGAGGAGGGTGATGTGCATGTAAATGTTATAAAACAGCTGAGAAGTAGCAGAAAAGTTAGTATCTGCTGAACCTGTCACGGCCTAGGTTTCTGAGTGCTGGTTCCTTATTGCAACTGTCTGAGAAGCTGCACTCTTGAGAGATAAGTCAGGCATTAAGGTATTAGGAGGAGGCCTGCAACCTTGGCTTTACAGGAATTTAACTCATCATATCTTTCCTCTTCTAAAGTTAAGAGAATCTCCTACATGTTTCCAGTTCCTCATGTTGCTATAAGATCTCAAGCCATCACAATGAAGCATCGCCTCCTGCCATTCCAATGAAATTGTTCTCAATAACATTATATTATTCTTTAATTATCAAATGCAAGGAGCAGTTTTCAACTCTTACCTTATTCTGCAATATTTGACACTATTGATCCATCCAATTTTTTTCCCTTATCTGTTTTGTTGGGGCCGCTTTTCTGGGTTTTCTTACGCTTAGATAATTCCTTCTCTGTCTTCCCTTCATGGTGTTCTCTTTTTTCTTCATTTACATTTTGAGTTCTGCTATTAACTGACTTGTAATGCTACATTACACCTAAGGAAATCCCACCGATTCTTGAGGTTTAAGAACTCTCAACTGTGGCTTTTCCCCTAATTTTCAGATTGTTTTATCCAATTGTTTTCTAGGTATATTCATCTAGGTACCTTTCAGGACATCCCGATACTAGTATAGCCATAATTAAACTCACAGTCTGCACCCCTCTGTATTCCCTAATACATTTGGAAGTCCTTCACCATATGCTTATCATCCAAGTCAAGGGAATTCCTCCCTTATGCTCCCCTCAAATCCATGCTCCTAGTTGCCATCAAATTGAGCTGGAAGACACATCTGCTCAGCGTCTCCAGCTATACAGCTGCCAGCTGGGTGAGATAGGATAGAGCTCCCGTACGTCTTAGCAGATTCCCAAGCTTCAGAAAACCTCCTTCCATATCACTGTTGTTAAGAAAAGAGTTCAGAGCACTAGTGAACTTCACTATTTTACGATTTCTCAGTTGGAGGATTAATGTGTGAGGGGCTCATATGGGCAGTCCTAAGGTAGGGGAGCTATCAAATGTGTCCTTATATTTGCAATCACAGGAGAGGACACAAGATCATAGATACAGGAAGCTGATCAGTATATCCTACTGGAGGTGGAAAGCAGGCAAGCAAAGGGTCTAATGTAGTAAAACCAAGAATAAGGAAACCGAAGGAGAGGAAAAGGACACAGGGTCATTTCAGAGCTATCCTCAAGTTCTGAGCACTCGATGTGATCATGGTTGCACATAATATATTCCAAATTTACTGAGTACCTACTAGTGCCAGATACTATAACAGGTGCTACAGATACCAAAATAAACAAGATAGCTACCAGTCTATGCTAGAAGGGTGTATAATTTATTAGGTGTTCAAAAATAAAAAATTAAAATAAAATATAAATTATGTATAAAATAATATGGCAACTAGATGGGTGAAAGGAGTTCAGGATTTTTTTAAATAAAAAATCATTTCAGCAAGGCACTTTAACAGGTAATGTAGAAATTACAGAGATGCATACTATATATTCCTTCAAGAAATGTATATACTCCATAGCTGGTGTGGTTCAGTGGTTGAGCGTCAACCTATGGACCAGGAGGTCATGGTTCGATTCCCAGTCGGGCACATGCCTAGGTTGTGGGTTCAATCCCCAGTGAGGGTCACCATGCAGGAGGCAGCTGATCAATGATTCTCTCTCATCATTGATGTTTCTTTCTCTCTCTCCCCCTTTCCTCTGTGAAATCAATAAAAATTCTTTAAAAAGAAATGCATAAACTACTAAGACAAATAACTCAAAATTTACTCTATAAATACAGGCTTTTTCCCCCCTCTGAGGGAGGAAAGAAAAAAATGAGAATGGACTATTATAAAAGAGTTGGGATATTGCAGAAAAGACAATATTGTTCTTTGTACTCTCTGCTAGCCAGCCAGTGGAGTCAGGGAGATATAATCCTCTTGCAAAGGGGCTGAATACCACACCACCTTTGTCTTTACTGTCAGTACGCTCATCTGATTCTTTACTTTTCTTCCATCAAATGATGTTCTCTTAACTCAGGGCTTAGAGTGCTACCTTTACTGTTATACACTAACAGCGGTCGCCAACCGGTGGTCCGCAGACTGGTGGTCTGTGAGGTCCGGAAGGTTGGTGACTGCTGCTCTAAGAAGTAGTTCTGAGCCTATAAAAGGTCTGATTGTCATTTTCCAGAACAGGTAGCTACCCCAAACTTCTCTCTTGATCAATATCCAACAGGGCACATGCTAGTGATTCCCCTGGCCTTGAAATCCCCAACTTGGCAGGCCCACTGATTTTGGAGGTGAAAGGGTAGCAGAAAGCAAATAAAATTAGAGATGTGGGGCAAGAATAAACCCCCGCCCGGCTGGCGTGGTTTAGTGGTTGAGCGTAGATCCATGAACCAGGTCAAGGTTCGATTCCCAGTCAGGGCACATGCCCCAGTGGTGGGCTTGATCCCCAGTAGAGGGTGTGCAGAAGGCAGCCTACAGATGATTCTCTCTAATCATTGATGTTTCTATCTCTCTCCCTTCCTCTCTCTGAAATCAATAAAAACATTTTTTTTTTTTAAAAAGAATAAGCTCTGAAAGACTTTTACACATCCAGGTTCTTTCCTTCCCAGCACTTGGGGTCCTTCTGAGGCAAGTTAAGTCGCTCAGTACCTTTGAATGTTCCTATGTAGCATGGTTTCATTCTCTTTATCATTCTGTTCATTCTACTCAGCGAGTTCCAGTTCTTTATTGCTTTTAAAATCGATGCTAAGAAACTTAGGATTCTAAGAAAACTATCACTTCCCATAGTCTATATATTCATCTTTTTGTTAATGCAGTCTAGGATTTCAGCTCTTTTGGAGGCTAAATCACATTAATTCATACTGAGCTCTTACCTGAACCCCCTCTAACATTTTCATATATTTTAGCAAGCCAGGACACTTCCTCCTCCTCCACTCCTACTTCAATTTTAATTAGTTTTGAGGTCCTATGAAATTCCACCTTTTTACCTGGTCTCTCTCTCCCACCAACTTTTGACACAGCATTAAAGCAGTATATACTAAACTAGCTTATCAACTACTATTAAACTGGTATGTTAAAATTAGTACATGTAAATTTATTGTTTTAAAGTAACTTTTGCCTTTAGGTTTAACCCAACTGACCAATCATACATTCTCTACAAATGTTTTAAATTTAATCAGGACATTTTCTTTACAGCTTAAACAGACAAGATCTGATAATTCTATTTCTACACACTGGAACCACTTTAAAAATGTGCAATTATCTAAGTATGTAAAAGTTCAATTACTGCTAAAACCGTCAAAATTTTAAAGAAAAAAAAGGACTATGTAGAAGTAGTTTCAGCAGAGTAATGTCAATAATATCTGGTGGCATAATGAGGAGTCCTTGGCATGTACTAAACACAGCATAACGTTTTAGTTACTGCCTAAAGCAGTGATTATCAAACTTCAGCCTGCATCAGAACCATCGGAAGGTTTTGTTGAAACACAAATTGCTAAGCCCTATCCCTAGGGTTTCACATTTAGTAGGCCTGGGGTGGAGATCAATCATTTTTATTTCTAATAAGTTTCAGATGGTGCTGATATATTTGGTCTGGAGATAATAGCACAATTCTAATAAAAGACATAAAGTGTAGTTTAACTAATCTCCAACTTAGACAATAAGCAATGATCCATTTTTCTTCATGAAATGTATATTTAGAAACCAGAATAGCAATGAATATATGCCATCTGAAATCTCAGATACCAGAAGATAAACCACACTGAAATTAGATCATTTTGTATATCCTGGGGAAAACTTTGTTAATGGGAAAATACTTTCCAAAACATGTTTTGGGAAAATCACCAGGAAAGTTATTCTGAGTCACACACACACACACACACACACACACACTCTCTCTCCATTCATCTAATTCTCACAGCAACCCTAAGAGTGATTTAGCTACTGTTATTATCTCAATTGTAAAGACGAGGAAACTAAGATATGTAAAGGTCAAGTAGCAATTCCAAAATCAGCCAGTAAAATAGCGCAGTCCAGATTTGGCATTCTGGTTGCAGAACCTGTGCTCTACAATAAAGTTATTCTGTTTTAATAAATTCCATTTTACCTAAAATAACCAAAGAACCAAAGCTTCTAACCTGGGTCTTAAAACTCTGAGCATAAAGAAATATTCTAAGTGTTATGTTTTATATTTTTACAACTCCTGAAAGAAACATATAAATTATGGAATAAACTGCAAATGAGTTCACTCAGAGTTTAGGATAGTAACTGAATGATCCTATAGCATTTTATGTATACTTCTATTATGATACATATTTATCACATTGTAGCAGTTAGATATTTAGATATTTGTGATATGTTGTATTAAGAATTATATGGTAGTCAATTTTACAATTTAATCAAACTTTGGGAAGATACTGTACTTTAAAAATGAAGGAATAATTTGTAGTAAGTAAAAACTCCCAAAAATCCTTCTTGGGAATGTATGTGACTATACTGTATTAACTATTCATCAAACCTTGCCTGTGTATGTAGATATTCAGAAAATTAGCCCCACCTTGTGGATCATGGCAGTACCACAAATTCAGGCCTTTGAGAACAGGGAATTGTCAGAAAAGTGTATATTATCTTGACTGACAAAAAGTAAGCAATTTATAACAACTAGCATTGGTAAGGAAGCACTTTCACATACTGCTGTTGATTGTATAAAATGGTACAACTTTTTCGGAAATAAATTTGCAAAAGCAATAAAAATTGTGAACATAAGTAAGGTTCTATTAAATATTTCACTTAGTTCACATATAACATTATATTAGTTTCAGATATATAACCCAGTGATTAGATATTTATATAATTAAGAAGTAAACATTCTGATAAGACATACACAGTTATTAAAGTAATATTAACTATATTACTGATGCTGTACTTGATATTCCTGTGACTATTTTTAAACTGGCAATTTGTAGATCTTATTTACCCATTAGAAATAGACAAGTTAACAAACATGTATGCAGCAAGGCTACTTACTGCAGCATTGCACTTAGTAGTGAAAAATGAGAAACAACCTACATATCAATATGGATATAGCAAATACTACTTAACAACAATAACAACAATGACAGCAGCTGATACTTGTTGCAAGTGCTTACTATGTGCTAGGCACCATTTTTCATCTGGCTTTAAAGCCATGATGCTATACTTTTTAGAAGGAAGTATATTCATCCCCATATGGAAGACTGTACATTACATATAATTAAATGAAAAAACTCAAGCTTAGAAGAACTATATAGTATTACTTTTAAAAAAATATATGCTTGCAGATTTATAGAAAAAGTCTAAAAAGCTAACCATCAAACTGTAAAAAATGATTACCTCTGAAGACCAGAATGAGTTTGAGGAGAAAGGAGATAACTTTTTACTTTATATACTTTTTGTACTGCTTAAATTTTTTCACATTAAGCACATACCAGATTCATATATGAAGAGCACAAAATTTTAAAAAAGAAAATTAATTGGAATCTGTAACAATTAATTAAAGAAAAGTTTTTAAAAAGCAGAAAGAGGTAACCTCCTATATGCTGAAGCTAATTGCACAGTTAATGAAAGCACAAGGAAATAATTCATTTCAGGCAAAACACACACACAGAAACACAGACACACACAAAATGAAGTGCATCCAAAGTGATTAAAACTCTAAGAAATTCTGGGTAAGTGAAGTTATAAGCAGTAATTTTCTGATAAAGATGGCAAGTTGAATATGCACATCTAATTTCCATCCCACTTCTTCCCTTCTGTTAAACACCGCTAAAACTATAGAATAAAGGATTTTTAAAGGTAAAACTCCAGCAATGAGGAAAATAGAAAAGGAAACAATAGTAATAAATTTTTGGAAGCTGGGAGCAGATGGACAAATGGTAGAAAGCCTAAACACAAGCCAATGTTGGGTAAAGCTGAGAACCAACTCAATTTCAAAAGGCTCAGGAATTCTACATAGAAGACTGATCACTTATTTTGTGCTCCTATTCCACAAAAGATTTTGTCATGTCATAAAGTAATAACACCGCTTTATATAGAATTTAATGTAAAATAGTGAAGAGTAAGTAAGGACCTGATTTCAGTGGACCAAGAAACATTTAATTTGAGGGACCTTCAATATGAGCTATATAAACACTCAAGTATTAATTTGTGGTGAGAATAAAAACTTTCTTAGTCAACAATTACCTTATTAAAAACAAATTACTGCCCTAACCGGTTTGGCTCAGTGGATAGAGCATCTGCCTGCGGACTCAAGGGTCCCAGGTTCGATTCCGGTCAAGGGCATGTACCTCAGTTGTGGGCACATCCCCAGTAGGGAGTGTGCAGGAGGCAGCTGATCGATGTTTCTCTTTCGTCAATGTTTCTAACTCTATCCTTCCTCTCTGTAAAAAATCAATAAAATATATATTTTTTAAAAATTACTCAGCTATATGTTATAAGTAAACCTTGAGGTAAAAGGATTTTTATTTAAAATGATGATATCATTTATTGAGAATATAGGCTACTATTATCTATTTGTTGTCTTCTTTACCCAAGGCAACAATGCTTTTTCCACTACTTTACCTTTCTCATACAGATGCAACATTTAAAAAAGCAACAATTAAGTAAATATTCAATGGTTGGCACTTCCTCTGAGAAAGGAGAAATCAGGATGGGTTTGGGCTCTTCTGAAAAGTAGCATGACACTTGCCCATAATGCTGTGCTTTAATTATCATGCAGTTTGTAGCCAAAATGACCATGTAACAATTTTCAACATAGTGTTTTCTCATTGCTTCTAGTTAGCAAAAATAGTAACAATTCCTTCCCCAATTAATATAAGACAGTATACATTAAACCTGAATATATTTAAAACCCATATAACAAAATTACCTGATCCATTAATAAAATAAAACTAATATATGGGTGAAGTCTAGCAAATACATAACATGATAAAATGACATCCCCTAGCAATTAAAAAAAAGTAATGATACTTTATTCTAACAAAAATTTTGTTATGAGATTATATTATTTTTTATATCATTTACAAAGACTAAGTAAAGATGTGAGAGCAAAGAAATCCATCTAGAATTGGTCAAAAGTCTACGTGTATTGTGAAGATTTTTTCCTATTTTATTCCAGATTGTCACAGAAACTGATAACTCAGCATCACGAAACAATGAGGATTTTCAGAGAGAAGTCAAATAACTGTTAACTGATTTTATTTAGTTAACTTTGAGACATAATTATTCAATGTAACTTTTGTAAATCATAGCCTTAAAAACTTATTAAAATGAATAAATACAATGCCCTCGAAGAAGTTGTTGGATTACAAGGCCACCATTAATATCTAGTCAGAACATAACTGCACCTTACCCAGTATCTAAGGCTGCCTTTGAATTTAGAATTAATTATTGAAACCTTTTTTTTTTTAATCCTCGCCCAAGGATATTTTTTCCATTAATTTTTAGAGAGAGTGGAAGGGAGGAAGAAAGAGGGAAAGGGAAAAAGAGAGAGAGAGAAAAGGAGAGAAACATGGATGTGAAAGAAACACATCAATTGATTGCCTCTCACAAACTCCCCTACTGTGGTTGGGGATCAAACCTGCAAACCAGGTACACGTCCTTGACTGGGAATCGAACCCATGACCCCTTGGTGTGTGGGCCGATGCTCTAATCACTGAGAACACTGGCCAGGGCAATGCAAACTTTTTAAAACTTTATTTGAAAACTAAAAGGTTGAAGCAACTACTAACAAAGTCAGATGTGTATATACATCATTTATGGTTTCATGCTATATTAATCAGAACCCCTACTACAAGGCAAAAGGAGACCCAGTTGGATTAACCACAGGATTATAAATGGAAGCAGCCAGGTGGCTTCTAAAAAATTAATAAAGAGGACCAGAGAGAATAAAGCTAGAAGCAGAGATAAGTATGGACCAGAAAGTCAAAATAATTTGATTATCCTTTACATCTTAAGAAGCAGATTGCCCAGAATTTTGACTCAGGATTACTGAGAAAACAGATGTAAAAAGAAAATCCAAGGTAAGAATTCTCTAGAAAGTGATAAAACCTCTCCTAATCAATCAAACTCTCTGGATAAGAGTGTATATGTACAACTGAAGAACTAGAGGGCCCAAAAAAGTGACTAGAGCCCAACTTTTACTTTAGTTCATTCTACATTTATTGTTTATTTTCCCAGACATTGTGATGAAAGAGGTTACACCAAAGTGAATAAGACATAGCCCTTGTCCTTGAGAACTTATTGCCTAAACTTGGGAAAGACAAGCACCTAGGAAGACAGTGCTAACATATGCAGTCAGTGTAGATACTTATGCACAATGCGCTCTGATATCAGAGGCCACTCACTTAGCCCAGCTCAGAAACAGGTTAGGGAGAGAAGTTAGGGATATTATGCTGAATAAAAGGATACCTGAGCTAGAGCTTAAAAGATCAGAAAATAGTAAGGTAAATAGCAGGGAAAGGACAGTCGAGACAAGGGAACAAATAGTAGGAGCAATGGACTGAGAAGGAAACAGTTCAACAGATGGTAAAGGGGTGAGGTGTGGGATACAAGTAGATTCTACCAAAATGTAAGGATAGAGATGATGAGGGGTGGGAGAGGAGGCTGACGACATAAACACCAGATTACAAAGAAACTAGATGCTACTCAAAAATTCTTAAACTTCATCTTGAAGGTCATGGGGACCCATGGTCGAGCAGGAGAATGACACAGAATCTCATTTTACATTAATCACTCTGCCAATACTGTGGTGGAGGAATCTATGAGGGGCAAGATTGGAGGTAGGGAGACAAGTTAGGAGGCTATTACACGCAAGAAATAATAAGCGACCTTTTAACAAAATTCCCTTTGCTGTTGTGCCAATATTTTAGGATGTTCATATATGTACATATAAGCATAATATTTATATATCACCTATATTTTACATATTCTTATATATAAATGATTTCTGCTATTACATTACAGATTATCTTTTTCTACATTAATAAAAAAGGACAAAGAAGGTTACAAAACAAAAAGGAAAATGGAAGCTAAAATTCAAAGCATTCTACTTATCTTAGAACTAGCAATTAATCATTATTACCTCCAAACAGAGCTATTTTACTAAAAAATACATTAAATGTTGTAGAAATTACAATTTATAAAAAGGAAGATTACTTAAAATGTATCCTATAAAGTATCTAAAATCAAGAACATTATCACATTTCCCAGAATAAGATATTAATAAAGAAAATCTAGAAGCCGAAACCGGTTTGGCTCAGTGGATAGAGCGTCGGCCTGCGGACTGAAGGGTCCCGGGTTCGATTCCGGTCAGGGGCATGTACCTTGGTTGCGGGCATATCCCCAGTGGGAGATGTGCAGGAGGCAACTGATCGATGTTTCTCTCTCATCGATGTTTCTAACTCTCTATCTCTCTCCCTTCCTCTCTGTAAAAAATCAATAAAATATATTTTTTAAAAAAGAAAAAAAAAGAAAATCTAGAATACTAAATCTATATAAGTTAAAAGCAATAAAATAACTTAAATAACATGATCATAGTCTTAACAACTTATTGTAAGCCTACCCTGCCATGTATACCATTTAATATTTATAAATCTTAGTTAGGTAGGACTATTATATTCATTTTGCAGATGAGAAAATAAATTCCAGGTAAGCTTACTTACCTAATAATTGGTCTTTAAAGTTTGTCTGCCTTTAGAGATACCTTATATAAAGGCATTAGTAGCCATAAGTAAATACAAATATGTAAATATTTCATAAGAATATTTTTGTTTCACAAATGCAGAACTTCATATCAGAAATCCAGAATTTTGTTTGGACAATACAATGAAAACTTTCTGGTCAAGGAGAACTTGGTTAAAATATAGACTTTACCCCTTACTAGCTGTGGGAATTTGAGTAACTTCTCTGAGCTTCAACAGGTATAAAAGGGGTTACAAGGCTTCAAAGGGTTCTTGCAAAGATCAGGCAAGTAATCAATCAATAGTAACTAGTTCTATTATTCATAAATCAAAAAAGTATAAATAAATGAGTACACTGAATTTAAAATTGAAGTAAAAAATTTTAGAGATAGAATACCCTTTTTTCCTTGCTAGTAATGTTTCTTTAGCCATAATAGCTATACATATATATGCACAGTTTATAATATAATACCTAACTCATAAAAATATAGTCAATTCTTTATAATCCAAGAGCATACTAACTGCTTTGCAATTAATCTATGATGAAAGTGCCATGAGAAATCCACCTTAGTTTCTCTTACTACAGAGAAGCTGGTTAAGAAACTATAGTACCCAACCTCCTCCCCTGACCACACTGCAGCTCCCAAGTCACACAGCATTTCTACTTGTTCAGACCCCAGGCTTCCCCAAGTGCTCTGGTTCCTGTCTTGGCTCTTCAAATCCCACTACTAGAAAAAGTTGGAATAGGATCAAAAATTCCAGGACTTGCTACATCATTACTGGGTACCCTAAACAAGTCTTTCTTTCTGGATTATTTGTGACTTGATCTTCACTCCTCCCAACTCTATCAGTTAACCCAGTTAATTAATAATTGACTATATTGAGAAAGTATAACTTTAAAATCTGTAACAACTTGAAACCATTTTACTTCATTTTTTTTATTGCTTTGCCAAGGAAAATAAATTCTTATTGTTCTATAATCATTTTAAGTTATTTCAAGTTTTGAGTTGACTTAAATAATTTAATATTAATTATAATATTTAGTAGTATGCTTTAGTATTTTTGTAAAGTTAGTGATGTCATAATTAAATAATAAATCCCGTATAAACAGTCCCCAAGGCCCAAATTAACACTGTATCAATACTGCCATTTAGCTGTTAATATACATTATAAAAATGCCAGAAAAATTACCTTGGTGTTCTTCTAAATCCATGTCAAGTTGTCTAATTTCTTCATGAAATTGATTGATTTTTTCTTTTATATCTGTTAACCTATTCAAAATATTATTTAATGAATTTATGACAGATAATATAGGTATTCAGTGAAAACATTTAATGATGATGTTAGGAAATCATGTCTTTTCTAAGCTGCATAAACAATATCTAGAAATAATGTGCCCTATTCTCAGGATAATACTACAAATTTAGAGAGAAATGTTTTTTCTAGATCTTTTTTCATGATTCACATTTGAACTGAAAGTATATTCTGCAAATGTTAGGTTGCCCGATTCCAAAAGCTGATGCTTGCCCACATTGTTTTGAGCATGACTTAAAACATTAAGGAAGTGAAAAATATTTAGTAACTTGTTTTTGGTAGGTTTGTATAAACTGAACTAATTGGAAAATTAATCTCAAACATTAAAAAATAGGAGAAAATTTGCATTGATAGATCATATGGGTTAAAATTCTAGCAAAAGCAGCTGTACTTAGTATACAGTAATCATAACTATGGTTCTGGAATATTTGTGACTTGATCTTCACTCCCCCTAACTCTATCAGTGAGATGGAACTATGAGTCCAGATCTTGCATCTATATATAATTGATTTTTTACAAATATGCAAGACAATTAAATGGGAAAAGAATATTAAATATCTAGAGGCCTGGTGCACGGATTTGTGCACTGCTGGGGTCCCTCGGCCTGGCATGTGGGGATTGGGCTGAAACTGGCTCTCCAACATCCCCTGAGGGGGCCCCGGGGGCAGTTCTTGGGTGATGCACCCCGGAATCTGGCTCCCTCCTCTCTGGTTCCCCGTGCATCACCTGAGAACCACAGCTGTCAAGTCACCGCAGCTCAGCAGCTCCTGCGCTGAGCATCTGCCCCCTGCCCCTGGTAGGGGTGCATCATAGATACTGGTCAGCCAGTTGCTTAGGCTTTTATATATATAGATATTTGTCAAAAAAGAATATATCAATAACTGGTGCTGGGACAACTGGATATGTACAATCAAAGAATAAAATTGGACTCCTGCCGTAACCGGTTTGGCTCAGTGGATAGAGCGTCGGCCTGCGGACTGAAAGGTCCCAGGTTCGATTCTGGTCAAGGGCATGTACCTGGGTTGCGGGCACATCCCCAGTAGGAGGTGTGCAGGAGGCAGCTGATCGATGTTTCTCTCTCATCGATGTTTCTAACTCTCTATCTCTCTTCCTTCCTCTCTGTAAAAAATCAATAAAATATATTTTTAAAAAAATTGGACTCCTACCTTACAATCATATACAAAAATTATAAAACTCTTCAAATAAAACATAAGCATACATCTCTGTGACTTTGGATTAGAAACTGATTTCTTATATATGACACCAAAACACAAGCAATAAAAGAAAAAATAAATAAAATAGACATCAAAATTTAAAACTTTTGTGCTTCAAAGGATACCTTCAAGAAAGTGAAAAGGTACCCAACTGGTATGGCTCAGTGGTTGAGCTTTGACCCGGGAACCAAGAAGTCACTTAATCAATTTCAATTCAGGGCACATGCCCAGGTTTCAGGCTCAATCCCAAGTAGCAGGCATGCAAAGAGGCAGCCAATCAATGATGTTTCTCTCTCACTGATGTTTCAATCTTTCTTCCTTCCTCTCTAGAAAAGACATCTAGTCAGAGTGGCTCAGTCAGTTGAGTGTCGTCCTGTGCACTATAGGGTTACGGGTTCGAGCCCCAGTTGGGGTATGTACAGAAGGCAGTCGATCAATGTTTCTCTCTCACATTGTAGTTTCTCTGGCTTTCCCTTCCTCTCTCTCTCTCCATTTCTCTCTCCCTTCCTCTCTCTTTGTATGTCCTTGTATGTCCTCAGGTGAGGATTAAAAATAAAAAAGAAAGTGAAAAGATCATTCACAGATTGGGACAAACATTTTGCAAATCATTTATCTGTTAAGAAATTTGTATCTAGAATAAATGAAGCCATTACAATTAAATAAAGATAAATAAACCAATTTGAAAATGGGCAGAGGATCTGAACATAGATTTCTCCAAAGAAGATATACATATGGCCAATAAATACAAGAAAAGAAGCTCAACATCATTAATCATTAGGAAAATGCAAGTTAAAACCATAATGAGATCCCACTAGGATGACTATAATAAAAAAAGAGATAACAAGTGTGAAGACATGGAGAAATTGGAACCCTGGTAGAAGTGTAAAATGGTGCAGCTGCACTGGAAAATTGTCTGGCAACTCCTCAAAAAATTAAATATAGAGTTACTATATGAGTCATCAATCCCACTCCTAGGTGTATACCCAAAAGGAGTGAAAACATATGTCCATGCAAAAAGTTGTACATGAATTTCATACCAGCATAATCACAGCCAAAAAATGAAAACAATTTAAACGTCCATCAATGAATGGACAGAAAATAAATATGGTATATCCATATAAGAAATATTTGGCAATAAAAAAGAAATATTGATACATGCTACAATACAGATGAACCTTGAAAACATTATGCTAAGTGAAAGAATGCAGCCACACTGGACCATATATTATATGATTCCATTTATTATATAAAACTAGAGGCCCGGGGCACAAAAATTTGTGCACTTGGAGGGGGAGGTCCCTCAGTCCAGCCTGTGCCCTCTCACAGTCTGGGACCCCTCGGGGGATGACCACCTGCTGGCTTAGGCCCGCTCCCTGGGGGATCGGGCCTAAGCTGGCAGTCAGACATCCTTCTGGCAGCCTGGGAGCCCTCGGGGGATGTCCACTTGCCAGCGGGGAGTAGGCCTAAGCTGCAGTCGGACATCCTTAGCGCTGCTAAGGAGGCAGGAGAGGCTCCCACCACCACCGCTGTACTGGCAGCTGTCAGCCTGGTTTGTGGCTGAGCAGAGCTCCCCCTGTGGGAGCACACTGACCACCAGGGGGCAGCTCCTGCATTGAGCATCTGCCCCCTGGTGGTCAGTATGTATCATAGTGACCAGTCATTCCCAGTCATTCTGCTGTTGGGGTCAATTTGCATATTACCCTTTTATTATATAGGAGTGCCTGGCCAGCCTGGGTGAGGGGCTGATGGCCGTTTGCAGGCTGGCCACAGCCCCTTCAGGGTTGGGGGTCCTGCTGGGGCGCCTGGCCAGTCTGGGTGAGGGGCTGAGGGCCGTTTGCAGGCTGGCTAAGCCCCCCAGCAGGCACCTTCACCCCATGAGGGTGTGGCCAGCCTGGGTGAGGGGCTGATGGCTGTTTGCAGGCTGGCCACAGCTCCCAGCCACCCAAGCTTCCAGTGGAGGCTGGCTGGAAGCAAGTGTTTGGCATTTATTTGTCTTCTATAATTGAAACTTTGTTGCCATGAGTGGAGGCCGCAGCTGGCTCAGGGGAGGCCGGAAGCTTGGCTTCGTCCATCGCCTGGGCAACCAAGCCTCCTGCTTGCTCCAGCTCCGTGGCTGCTGGCCGCCATCTTGGTTGGGCTAATTTGCATATAGTCGCTCTGATTGGCTGGTGGGCGTGGCTTGGGGCATAGCAAAGGTACAGTCAATTAGCATCTTTGTCTTTTATTAGTGTAGATATACAGAATAGGCCACTCTACCTACATAAAATAAAAGTGGTTCTCTAGGGCTAGGATGAGGGGATGATTGGGTGTGGATAACAGGAAGGGTATAATTAAGGTTACTAAAGAGATCTAAAATTGACTGAAGTGATGCTTGCATAAATCTGTGAATATACTATAAAACTCTGAACTGTATGCTTTAAATATGTGAATTATATAAAATATAGTTAAAGCTGAAAAAAAAAGATTGAAAGTTATGTCAATATTATCAATGTGAACCACACCAAAATTACTGTGATAATATGCACCTCTTGTACATTTAGAATTTAAGTTAAAAGATGAGAAAGGGATGCAAAATGTCCCAGTACAAATGTACTTACTGTCGCTCCATACTGGCTATTTCCTGGTTATCTTCTTTAACCTATAAAGGCATAAAAAGAAAATAGTATTTAAAGAATTATTCATTGTTAGGCTATCTTAAAAATAATTTCCTTCTAAGATATGTTGCCCTAAAATGTCAAATCTTGTCTCTTGAAACTTACTTAAAATTCAACCTTTGAAGTTAAAAGGAACATCACTAAGGAACTATTCACACATTTTTATTTATTCCTGAAAGAAAGGGTGGTGACATACTTTCATACTAACCCACATGGTATCATGAGGTTAAACTGGAAGGCAGCTATGCTCACCACTATACCACCAACGCCACACACCATGAGGTTAAACTGTATCAGTTTACATAAATATCTAAGATATAAACCCCCAATATATAAGGTGGGGTTGACAGATTTAGCAATCCCATTGCATTTGAATTTCAGATAAATTTTATGGTACATATACATCATGCAATATGAAATATACTTATCATATATATATATATAAAGATTATTCTTTGCTTATCTGAAATATTAACTTACGATATTTTATCTGGTAACCTGTCCCAACCAAGACCACTCTTCCTTGACTCCAATGATCTCTTTTCCAAGGACCTTCAGAGAATCTAGATTTTAATACTTTTCAAGAATGATCATAATACTTAAGTAGCTCCTGAGCTGATCCTTAAGGTTCTTCCAAACCCATTGGATTCAATCTAAGACTACAAAGGAGTTCCATTTGTAGGCTCCTGACTGGCTGTTCTCAAATACACATGCAGTTCTCCTAAGGGCTTTATAAGTTAGGGTATCTCATGATAAATAATAGGGTAATTATAACTTAGTATTAAATTAAAGCCAGCCTTGGGGTAGTAAGGAAGCTAGTGAATACATGTGACATGGCTGTATGACATATTGTGATTTCATAGGAGATTTTATTTATTTATTTTTAATAATAATATCAATGATAAGAATCATTGATCGCCTGCCTTCTGCACGCCCCCTACTGGGGATCGAGCCTGAAACCCTAGCATGTGCCCGGACCAGGAATCGAACCATGACCTTCTGGTTCATAGGTCCATGTTCAACCACTGAGCCACAGCAGCCTGACTCTTTTTTTATTTTTTAATCCTTACCTGAGGACATGGGGTAGGGGAGGAGGGTGGAGGGTGAGAGAGTGAGAGAGACAGACAAAGAGAGACACATCGATGTGAGAAACATGGATTGGTTGCCTTTTGTATGTGCCCTACTTGGGGATCGAACCCACAATCTTTCGGTGCACAGTACAGCACTCAACCGAGTCATTCTGAACAGGCAGATTTTGGAGGAGATTTTAATTTCATTAATAAAAGTCATTAGCTGTGGGACACTTCATTTCTAAATATGAAGCCCAAAATAAATAATGGAACAGATCTTCAATAAGATTATCCAATTATTTATTAACTAACAAAGAAAAGTTTTAAGTTTTCCTCATAGAATCCAAAACATGAAAAAAAATGGCCATCATAGGCATGAACACCACATAAAATTAAGGTGTATGTAAAAAAATCTATTTATGTCAGAGATGATTTTTACTAGATTTTAATGGTCAAGTAGTTCATACTGATTTAGGTGAAGCTCACTTTTCACTCTTTTTTAAAGACACAATACACTTATTGGCTTTCTGGTCAATTCATATGGCTTAAATAAAATAAACATATTTATCAAATCCTGACATATTAAAATAAGTATGTTTGTTTTTCCTACCTGCTTAAGTAATCTCTCTCTCTCTTCCATTGGGGACCCCATGCTTTTGTCTTCAGCAACCATTTGATCTCGATGAGACTCTAACTCATAAAGTTTTTCATGCAGCAATACAGCCTCCTGTTTCACCTGGGAGTGTGCTATTTCCTGAAGGGAGCAAAAAAAGGAAAAATGCATTAATTCATCAAAAATTATTTCAAATAGGTTTCATTTTATAAGAATAAGGACACATTTAAACCACCAGCATCTTTAAATAGATATATCAAGTATCTAGATTAGTCAATAATGCTAGGAAACACATTTCTAAACTGGAATAATAAAAATAGATCCCTGCATATTTTCTTCCTTTTTTTAAACTTTTTTAAATTTAAATTTATTGTTTAAAGTATTAGATACGTCTCCTTTTTCCCCCATTGACCTCTCCCCAACAGATCCCATTCCCCAGCACATGCCCTCACTACCCCCTACTGGCCATGTCCATTGGTTATGCTTATATGTATGCATACAAGTCCTTTGGTTGATCTTTTACCTCCCCCTCCCTCCCCTGCCTTCCCTCTTAGGTTGAACGGTCTGTTTGATGCTTCTATGACTCTGGCTTTATTTTTGTTTATCAGTTTATGTTGTTCATTATATTCCACAAATGAGTGAGATCATGTGATATTTATCTTTCTCTGACTGGACACCAGGGGGGGTGAAGGCATGATGGGGGGAGGGGGAAGCGGAGGACAATGGGGGATAAGGACACATATGTAATACCTTAATCAATAAAGAAAAAAAAAGAAAAAGTGAATGTTTAAAAGTCCATAGGCAAAGGGTTATAGGCAAAGATCAGTAATGGATTAGCTTCAGGTGAAAAGGCATAACAAAAAAAATACAGATGAAGGCCGGGGGAAGACCAATGGGGGGAAAAGGAGACATATGTACTACTATTTGTAATACTTTAAACAAGAAAATAAAATTTAAAAAAATACAGATGAGCTCTGGCTGGTTAGAGCATCGCCTTGCACGTACATGGGTTGCAGGTTCGACCCTCCATCCCATTTCAGGGCATGTGCAGGAGGCAACTGATTGATGTATCTCTCTCACATGGATGTTTCTCTTCCCCTTTCCATTCTCTCCAAAAATCAATGGAAAAAATATCCTCGGGTGAAGAGTAACAATAAAAAATAATACAGCCCGGCCGGTGTGGCTCAATGGTTGAGCAATGACCTATGAACCAGGAGGTCATGTTTCGATTCCCGGTCAGGATACATGCCCGGATTGCAGGCTAGATCCCCAGTGTGGGGTGTGCAGGAGGCAGCTGATCAATGATTCTTAATTTTTTTAATCTTAATACTTTCAAGCAAACTTTTTAATAGCAAATTTCCAAAAGAATGATTACAAAACATTCATATTTCTTTCTTTTGCAAGCTAGATGCCAACAATCATGGCAATCAATGTTCCATTGTTACTAATTTTATTATCATTGTATCTACCTGACTGCATAGGAAATCAGGAAAGGCAGGCCAAGTGTGAGGTACAGGCAGTATACTGAAGTGCAAAGGACATGAAAAGGTAGTTCACAGAAAAAAGGAATACACTGACCAACAAATATATAAAGAGAACTCAATTTCATGCATAAATGAAAATTGAAACAAAATAGTAATTTTTACCGATTACACTAGCAAATATGGAAAAGATGGGTAATGCCTGCTGTCAGTGAGTGCAGTGAAAATAGGCACTCCCATATATTGGGTCTAGGAGTAAAAAATGTAACAATCTTTCTGGAAGGCAATTTGGCAATCTCACATTTTAAGTGTGTCCTTTATGACCCATTGCAAAAAATGTATCTTAACATATACTCATATAACTTTGCATAAAATATATGCAAATGTTTTCATGCCAGCAATATTTATAACTCCTCCAGTCTATTCATTACAAGGCTGTATTACAGCCATACAATGTAATATAATGTAGTGATTTTAAAATAATGAGGGAGCCGTTATAAGAGCTGATGTGAACGAGCATTCAAGAGAGAATGTTAGGTGAAAAAAAAAAAGCTGTGGACAGCATACTAATGTGAATCCCACTTAAGGTTTTCCACAATAGTAAAGCTAAATTAGGATTACAGGATTATTGTGAAAATTCAGTGACAATGTTGGTGATATCTGTCAAGAATTCAAAAAAGTACTTAGTACACACTCAATAAATGTAAGAGTAGCTCTGTCTGGAAAGAGGGCAAAAAAATCGGGCATTTTTACTTCCATCTTATTCTTGTTTGTTTTTTTACCATAAACATGATTTGTTTTATGAATTGAAATTGTTTAAATAAACAAATAAGAAAATGAATGTAAGCTTTTACATCTTTAGTAATAAAGTGATCTCTCCTCCTCTTCATTTGTTTTATCTCTTGTTCATATGTCTTTATTTTTTATTGTTTTTTTTATTGTTTAAAGTATTACATATGTCTCCTTGTTCATATCTTTAAATTACCACTGCATTATGTGCCCCATTAGACCAAGTGACTTGTTTTGTACACAGTAGGTACTTAATTGAATCTAATTTCTTACCAAATTAGGATATTTATGGCCTTAAGTGGGGAAGAAATTATTATACTCTTGTAAGTAAACTGCTAAATAAATATGTACTTGGATGAGTTCCATTAATATATTTAGCTGAATCATATATATATATATCTTTTGTAGATGAGTAATATAAGAAATCTTATTTGATTTTATACTTACAGCTTCCAGACTGTCTTTTTTCATGTTCAGTGAATCTAGTTGCTGCTGAAGTGTATCTAATTCCTAAAAAGAAGAAAAAAAGCAAATACATATGTCAGTTACATTAAGAATAAACTTGGCCCTTGCTGGTGTGGCTCAGTTGGCTGGAGTGTCATGCTGTGCACCAGGTCACAGGTTCCATCACAGGTCAGAGCACATACCCAGGTTGCAGCTCCATCCCTGGTCAGAACGCATGCGGGAGACAACCATTGATATTTCAGTCTCTCTGTCTGTCTCTCTCTCTCTCTCCCTCACCCTTCCTCTCTCTAAAAATCAATAAAATGAAAAGAAAAAAAAATAACACACCAGAATAAATTTTTCTGTTTCTCAACATTTTAAATATATATGTGACAAAGTAAATTTTGTAAACATCTTCAAAACTTATCTTGTAATTTGTCTAGAATTTACTAGTATTCACTGCTATTTTTGCCAATTTTTTCATTATTTCTAAAAACTTTGCCATGATCCACCTTTAAAAATACTTTATGCCCTGTCTGGGTGGCTCAGTTGGTTGGAGCATCATCCCCTACACTGAAAGGTTGCAGGTTTGATTCCGGTTGCAGGGCACACATTTAGGTTGTGGGTTCGATCCCCAGTCCAGGCATATGGGAAGCAACCGATTGATGTTTCTCTCTCACTCTATATTTCTCTCTCTTCCTAAAAAATCAATGGAAACATATCCTTAGGTGAAGATTAAAAAACACACAACTCTTTATGCTTGTCGAAGGTAGCCTATCCTTTTCACACTAAATCATCACATCACTGTAATCATCAAGTTTCAAAAGCCTTCAAACTCATCCTGTCATTTTTTAAAGTTATAATTTTTAATTTTGATTTTTTAACCATGTTTTCATTTTTTTTTTTTTGCCTAATTCCTTTTTAAATTTAATTGATTTATTTTTTAAAATTTTATTTTATTGTAGCAAGAAGACTTAACATGTTCCTAATTTCTTTTAGGGCCCAGACCTACAGCAATTTACATAACTCAACACCCTTAAGGGAAAAAAACCCCTTAAACTGATTATTACTCATTTGAGAACCCCTATGCAGGATTAACTATATTTTGACATTTCTGTAATACCCTTTTTTCAATGTTTCATTGTGTCTTATAAATCCTGTCTAAAATAAAAGTTATATTAAACTGTCAATGAAGGAATCTAATGAACAAAATAAAATGAAGAACAAAATGGAACCAGAATCATGGGTACATGGAATAGACTGGAGGGTGCCAGAAGGGAGGGTGGAGGTGACCGGATAAAGAAGGAAAAGGGAGCCAGGTCGGTGTGGTTCAGTGGTTGAGCATCAACCTATGAACCAGGAGGTCACGGTTCGATTCCTGGTCGTGGCATATGCTGGGTTGAGGGCTCAATCCTCAGTGTGGGGCATGCAGGAGGCAGCCCATCAGTGATTCTCTCTCATCATTGATGTTTCTATTTCTCTCTCCTCCCTTCTTCTCTGAATTCAATAAAAATAAACTTTTTTTAAAAAGAAGGTAAAGGGTTTAGCTAAAGAACACATATGCATAACCCATGGACACTAACAATAGTGTGGTGAAGGCCAAGGGAAGGGGAGGTGGGGTGGTAGAGGTAGGTAAAGGGGGGATATGGGGGACATCTGCAATAGTGTCAACATTAAATATTTTTAATTAAAAAAATGTGAGGTTTATTAGGCAGGAAGAAAAGAATGTAAATATTCATTTCATATGGCTCAGATATATTAGGCCTTTTAATGTTGCTATTAAAAGTTGATTAAAAATAAGTGTTTTCATATGTCTTTATGACATTCAAAAATGAAGGATGCATAGAACTGAACAAATAATATAGTAAAAGCTAGGTCATCATGTAGCATAAGAATAAATTTTTCTAAAGCAGTGCTTCTCAAATTTAAATATCCTGTGAATCATCCGGGGACCTTGTTAAAGACGGAGCAGTAAGTCTAGTCAAGCTCTCAGGGGATGCCGATGCTGCCCATAGTGGCAACACTGCTACATGCCTGTCCCAAAGGAGTCATTAGTATTACCTGTAACAATTTCTCATTTGTGGTTTTCATGTCTATGTACTTGACTTGTTTTTCAGGAGACATATTTTTTATAATGCCATCTGCTGCTTGTTTTTCCTGTTCAATTTCTTCTTCTACACTTCTAATTTGTCTCTCCTTCCTGAAACCAAAAGTATGCAATATTCCTTACTATCCTGAGGGACAAAACCATTACTGTTACTCAGGTCCTGGTCTCAATTAAATAGGGTACTTAAGTGTATTCAATCATAACTGTTGATCTAAAAGTTCTTATAAACATACAAACAATCCTATTTGACCTGTACAAAACTTGGCCCCCTCAGCACAGACTTACTTTGTCTTTTTCTTCTTAACCCCCAAATGCTTCTATTTTCTTACTCTCCATTTTACTTACATTCTTATAAGAAACACAAAAATCATCGCAGAAAATCATTAAAGCCTTCAACATGAGGATGTATTTATAATTTTTGCTATCATACCTTCAAGACAAATAAGATAGCTGCATTTTAGAACAGTTGTTTTCAAACATCTCATAGCTACAGAATTCTTTGACCAAATGAAATACTGTATGGAAGTTTACCATGTAAATCATATAAAGTAGCACAGCTCTGACTGAACTGAGAGTAGAGAGAGCTTATAGTGCAATGTGATTTTTAAAAATCACAGCTTTAGATTAATATGTTTTGCTTAAATTCCCTTTTATCCACTGCTTGAACTAAAACTGGTATTCCACAAATTATCACCAATATTTTAGCACTGCAAAGTAATAATTTCCAAAAGCACAAAACAGAAACATTACAAGTACAACCATATTTAAGTAGTAGTAGTGAAATTAATTACAAACAATAATATTTATCATATAACCACAAGAAATACCAGTGATGTGCCAGTTATTACCCTATGCAAGGTCAATTATCATTAGTATAGAGAAACATTTAGAAAAAAATAAAAAGGTCAGATGCTAGTTATCATGTAAATATTTCAAGATTTACATATAGAAATCTTTCTTAAAGATAAATTTTAATCCCAATGCCATAAATTTATATTTTAAGTTTCAAAATGATTATTCTACTATTTAATCTCTTTTACAAGTAGATAGCCAACTTCTACAGTTTTCACAATCACTAGCTAAATCCTATATATCCACATATTGGTGACCTTCACACTCTACACACTCATACTCCATTAGCATAAGATAATCTAAACTCAGAAATCTTCCTGTAAAGATATCATAATAATCAAATAAATGACGAACATAATGAAACAGACTACCTGGAATTTTTATTTATTTTTGTCTCACTCTAGGACAAGGAGTGATGTCTTTCTTTACTTTGAACCTCAGTTACTACAGTGCTTGATGTTACAAGTGTATTTACTGTTGCTACAATTTATATGGGTCTATGGGCTCATAGAACTTTGAAGCAGAAGAGATGATCTATTTCAGTCTTTTTGTTTCATAGATTAAGGAGATGCTGAGGCCTAGAGGAGTTAATCGTCTGAAACAAACTCATTCTGAACTCCATGATTACTTGCCTCTGAACCATGTTTCTTTGTGACATGTCTCAGTGTAGTTAGATGGGAACTAATGTTGTACAGTATTCCATTTTACAGAGAAGTTAACAGCAAAAGGCAGGTAACCCATTTTTCTCAAGGCCACATAATGGTCAAGTGTCAAGTGTTTTGATACTAACACTTGGCTCCGGTTATAACTTGTCAGTAAATCACCAATGACGGTGTCATAAAAATGAGTATATAAAATTTAAACTCAGTGGAGTACTAAATTTGGTGGTATCTTTTCATCTTGTATCTTTCTAAACACAAAATACCTTCAGGAATAACACTGAAACCACTTTAGCATTCTCAAATTTACATACTTTAACTCATAAAGTAAATTTGTTAATATTTAACTTTTATGAGTAATTAAACATAAAGATTATGCAAACCACCTTACTTGTTACATTAAAGAAGTCAAAGATGACTTTAAGAAATTATTCTTCTAGTCAATCTTTTGCTAAGGAAGTCTAGCGTTTTTTTAAATCACCTGCTCACTGGGTACAAAGGTTAAAACAAAGTGAAATGCAATCATCTGACATAGCTTTCTTTTTAATGGTGAAGAAACAGAATAGATTCCTTAGCACACCAGTCTCAGAGACAAAAGAAAGTAAAGGTAAGATCTTGTATATTTACAGGTTTGGTGGTTGTTGCTGAATTTTTAAAAAAAGTCATATTTGTTTGTTAAATCTGTACAAAAAAATTATGCCTTTGCTAAATGATGAAAGAGCAGAGAATATTATTATATTTTCACACACTCTATAGATATTAACCTTAGACTAGCCAAAAAATATTTCCCAAATAAAGTTATAATATAATAAAAAGTAATTATTTTTCTTTTTCAAAAAAGGTTTCATCTATTAAAATTTATATGATCTTTTTATTTTGAAATATGTTAATCACACAACATTTTGAGGTAACATTAACTTAAAAACAAATTTGTAAAACAAAAAATTACTGGCTACCCGTAGATAATTGTTGAAACTGGGTGATGACTCCTTACTTAGAGGTTTTTCTTGAAGTTTTCCATTACAAGTTTTTAAACTGGAGAAAAAAATCTATAAAATGGTTAATTGTAAGAGTGAAATTAATTGTGAATTATTAACATCTTACTTCAAAATACATTGAATTTTGGCATAAATATCTAAAATATTTAATGGCAAAATATAAATACCTTTAACAAGACCAAAATAATTGCAGCATATTTTTACTTCATAGTATATAACAGTCATATATAGCAAACAATCAAAAACTCCTAAGAAACTTGTACTTAGCCCTAACCGGTTTGGCTCAGTGGATAGAGCGTCAGCCTGCGGACCGAAGAGTCCCAGGTTCGATTCGGGTCAAGGGCATGTACCTTGGTTGTGGGCACATCCCCAGTAGGGGGTGTGCAGGAGGCAGTTGATCGATGTTTCTCTCTCATCGATGTTTCTAACTCTCTATCCCTCTCCCCTCCTCTCTGTAAAAAATCAATAAAATATATTTTTTTTAAAAAAGAAAAGAAACTTGTACTTAAAAACTACATAAGAACAACACTCTTTCTTTTTCAATATCTATCATTTCCTCTTGTATAAAGCTTTTTTCTCTCTATGTAGACTGTAGGCTATGTAAAAGGGCACTTAGTTGGTGAAATAATTAAACTGATATATTTGTTCTCTATTTTTTAATCACTACATTTAAACCCAAATTTCAAAATAAATTTCAAATTGAGAAAAAAATCCAACTTTTTAAATGGGGTAAATTGACTCAAGAACATTTTCTTCATAATCTACTGGCTATCTATTCTGACAATCTGATTTCTTCAAGATAGCCAATAATGCTAGCAAATGTTTCCTCTGTCTAGGGATTTATCCATTCAGTGTCTGGATGGTCAACATCTATCCCCTTTCTCAATTTTTCCCTTCTCAAAAGATATACAAATATACAGAAAGTCCCATTGATCATGTAGCTCAATCAATGCATTTCATGGCTTTAGACCTAATGCTTTAGATTGTTGAATGCTTTCTTATACAGAATCTACTTTAAGCTCTGAGTGCATACCGCTTCTAACTTTAAAATCTATTAAAGAGAAAGAAATGCTTCTTTTCTAATAATGTTATTTCCCTTAGCACACTGGAGAAAATAATTATTAGTATTAAATAGATGATAAAAATAATAAATACAAGATGATCCTATTTCTATTTCCATATAGGCTCACGGTCCTCCCTGACCCCCATTACCTTCTTCAGCTACTTCACTCCATATCAACTTTTTACTTAAGTTCACTTAATTTTCTTTGTAGTCTAATTGCTTCCTTTAATGATCCCTATCCTTTTAATTCTAGAAAAAAAATAGCGCTTCTCCCTTACCCACATCTGGACCCTGCCAGAGACAACAGTAAGAACTTCACAACACCACTGAGAACTACTGAAACGAGAGAATGAAGAGGCTGCACACATTCCTAAAGACCACGAAACATGGGCAAAATACCTTTTATATACGATTTGGGGATACCCTTTTGTGGGCAGTGGTCTGGAATAAGTGATAACTTGAACTCATTTCTGACTCTAAAAGGGATTCTATTATGATCTATATCCAAGTTGCAATATCTAGAAGGAATAGTGGCTTTTTCTAACAAAATTGTTTTTGCTACAGAAAGGGAGAAAGAAGAAGGGAAATAAGTATAAACACATAAACAAATTGAAGGCAAAGAGTAGATTAACTAGAATAGGGTAGTATCAAAATAACAATAAATACCTCATTGCTAATGAGGTAACAGACTTAATAATGTGAAATGAGTTTTGCTTATTCTGAGAAGTTTTCTACTTCCTGCTCTAGTAGAATAAACTTTTCCTTAAAAATCATTAAGCAACATATGCTGTAAATAAAAAGGCTCAAAAGAAAAATAAGACTCAAATTACAGAAAACCACTAAGGGTGGTACTAACATGATATATTCATACATTTCAAACATCATTTGTTTGCAGCAGTTTTTACTGTTGACTTAAAAAATGCACATATAAAAACAAGAAGCATGAATGTCATGAGTAAAATCACTAAATGGAAAGTAACTATTAAGCAAGAAGAAATTACTCCAATAAATGGCAACTTCTAGTGAAAGATGGTATAATGAATATTCCCATTAACTTTGACTTCTGCCCCAAACCTGACTGAAATGTAAATAAAAGGCAGGAAGGAATATAAACTCATAAGAACAAAGAGAATGAAAAGGACGCAACAGCAATAAAACCACACAGAAACTAGACAGTTAATAGTTAAGTGGAAACTGACTGGGAAAGCAAAATTTTCCTGAACCAGCAGAGTGGAAAGCTGAGAAGCCACAGGATTTACACTGCAAAATGCCGAAATGGTCCAGAAACTGGCAGCACCAGGTGTTCTGGAAGTAGAGGAGGGGCTAGAACAGTGGTTCTCAACCTTGGCTGAACATTAGAATCACCTGGGAATCTTTAAAATCCTGATTTCTGGGCCTCATCCTCCAGAAATTCTGTTTCTTTGTTATGGGGTGGGGCCACAACAGTAGTAACA
>NW_005371555.1:793583-807749 GCF_000412655.1 Myotis brandtii
GTTAACTCAAATTACTCTGTCAACTCAATGCAAAAAATCGGCTGAGAGACAGCTGGTATCTCAAAAAACTCGTTAGTCGGGACACTCGTAAGTCAAGGCCCCACTGTAGTTTAAAGTTTCCTGCCTGTCTCTGCCCAGTCAGGTAAAGCTCCTCTCCCACATAAACAGAAGATTAAGGCTCCCCCGCCCCCCCGCCCCGGGGAGAATAAAAAGGGAATCTGGCAATAAGCACAAATGAGTGCAGGATCATTATGCCAAAAAAAAAAAAAAAAAGGGAAAGTAAGTTAAGGTTTACATACTAATTATTGAAATAAACCCACCTTTTCTACCATTCAGCTCTCAAAATGCTAGTCATTTGGCTTTATCTGTTCAGGCAAATTAGAGAAGTCATTTTTGGCCCTAGTTCATTTGCTCAGTGGTAAGAACATCAGCCCTCAGACTGAGGGGGACAGAGTTCAATTCCAGTCAAGGGCATAGGGACCTGGTTGAGGTGCGTGCAGGAGGCAACCAATCAATGTGTGTGTGTGTGTCTCTCTCCCCCATCCCTTCCACTTTCTCTAAAAATCAATGGAAAAAAATATCACCGGTGAGGATTACCAAAAAAAGAAAAGTCATTTTGGGAATCCAACTAGTCCAAGGAAAAGATCTCAAGATAATGACATTTAGGGATTCCCAAAGAAACAGTCCAGTAAGTTTTTTACTCTACAGAAATAAGACCTATATAAATGTATCCAAAGAGCTTTTTTGTTTCCCAGTCTTATCTGTAAGTTCCAAACTAAATATTAACAGATATATGAAGACAGAATGTCTCTAATATAAAGGATACTGACCATTATAAAGTGGAAAAGCATAACAAGAAGACATAGAGGCTATTAAAGGAAAAAGAACATGGAAGATACAAGACACAATAACTTATGCTGTAAGATACTATTAAAGAAAATTTTCAGAAAACAAAAAGAGCTCTTAGGATTAAAATGAGTGGAAAAGGAAAACTTTAAGAGATTATATAAAATTGAGGATATATTCTTGAAAGCAGAATATAATGAAATATAGGCAATTCAAGATAAAATATTAGAAAATCATTCTAGGAGATCCAACACCCAAACACCAGATTAAAGCAGTTCTAAAGAGTAGTGAGACTTAAAAAACAAAAAAACAAAACAAAACAAAAAAACAGGGAAGAAAATTATCAATGAAATAATTCAGAAAATTTCCCAGAACTGAGGGAGAGAACTTCCAGATTGAAAGCACCCACCAAGTAAGTACCCAGTTTCATGAATGAAAACAGAGTCTCAGGAAGATCCATGACACTTCAGAATATTGATTTTAAAAGCTTAAGAAGAGGCAAGTTACATAAAAGGATAAAGAATTAGAATGGCATAGCATCACAGTTCTTAACAGTAATACTAAAAACCCTACGACAATGAGGCAATGCCATCAACAGTTTGAGAAAAAACCATTTCCTATTTATAACTTTACTTCTAACCAAATTATCTTTCAAGGTCTAAAAAAATTTCCCACCTATAGACCTTCTTAGGAAGCTATTGCAGAAAACTCCGTTAAAAAAAAAAAAAAAAAGCAGTAATCCAAGACAGGCATTCTAGAACACAGGCATCCAACCATAAAGACAAAAGGGAATGTCTTCCATAAGGGTGGAGGGAGAGTGGAAGTCAGCAGCTGTGTAGAGGGTACAGTCCTCAGCTCCTCTAGGTTACAGCATGGCAACAGGCTCTGGGAGAGACTTCTTTAAGCAGATTAAATATCAAAAATGCATGCAACATTGGGTGATTTGTTAAAGAAGGGCTTGGGTATAAATGCATTAAAAAAAGAAGAAAACTAAGCCCATAAAAACAACACAATACATTTAATTTAGTGAAAAATTGTAAGCAGGAATAGAAAAGTAATCCTGTTATATGGCTCAGACACTGATAGTTTTACACATTTGTGACACACGGAATACTCATCTAACCCAAATTATAAGTAACTATGTATGAAGACTAAAGAGACAGGAAGTATATATATTTGTTGTGTTAGAGATGAAAGTAGGGAGTGTTTGAAAGAAAACTAAAGACTCTTATCTCCCACACTTGTAGGTAAATGGATAATACCAATAAAGAATACCTAAATTTTAAAAAAAGAAAAAGAAATAGCAATATAAGAATATACTACTCATTGACATAGACAACAGTGTGGTGATGATGGGAAGTGGGGGTGGAGGTGAAGGAGGGTATAGGGGAGATAAATGGTGATAAAAAATATAAAGGAAAAGAAGAGTATACTTAAACACATATACATAAATACATATTCTTCTGGATCTTATTTTTTTTAATATATTTTTATTGATTTCAGAGAGGACGGGAGAGGAAAAGAGAGATAGAAACATCAATGATGAGAGGGAATCATTGATTGGCTGCCTCCTGCATGCCCCCTATTGGGGATAAAGCCCGCAACCTGGGCATAAGCCATTGACTGGAATCGAACCCGGGACCCTTGAGTCCGCAGACCGAAGCTCCATCCACTGAGCCAAACCAGCTAGGGCTGGACCTTATTTTCTTTTTCTTAAATATATTTTATTGATTTTTTACAGAGAGGAAGGGAGAGGGATAGAGAGTCAGAAACATCAATGAGAGAAACATCGATCAGCTGCCTCCTGCACACTCCCTACTGGGGATGTGCCCACAACCAAGGTACATGCCCTTGACCGGAATCGAACCTGGGACCCTTGAGTCCGCAGGCCGACGCTCTATCCACTGAGCCAAACCAGTTAGGGCTGGACCTTATTTTCAATAGATCCAAAGAGACACTTAAAAAACTAATGAGACACTTAAAAAAATACTGTCTTTCATTCTCCATAGGAGTTTTCTAATTTAAGATTAGAGTACAGGGATGGTGAAGGAACATGTAATTGTTTCACATTTTATATAGTTTAAGAAAAAATAGATTTAAAAGGAGAAAAAAGGAAAGCAAAATGTCTTCAATAATCTCTGAAGTGCTAGTCACCTACTGACACGACAATACTCTCTTTTCCACCAGGCCTGCAATATGAAAGCTGCATGCACACTGATCTTGTTTTGGACCCTCTTCATGCTAATACTCTCAGATGAAAGCCAGACTTTTAAAACAGTAAGTTTTTACAATCAAGAGAGTGAAAATATTTTCAAAGGTACACTTTGAATGTCCCAAAGTAATAAAAGAAAGCAAAAAAACAAAAAATCCAAACCAAGCCATCAAAACTAACTCTTTAGTTAGGTGGGTATGTTCAAAATCTGTGATCTCTGAGCCAGATTCTAATTTGACAAAAGCAGACTTCATTGTTTAACAGAATTATTATTCATCATGTATTTCCACATATACAAAAGGGAAATATAGCAAAAGTCTTTCTTTCTGTAATGATTATACAATAACAGAAGACACCTGTATTACAAACTAGAATCTCCCTGCTCAATAAATTATACACATCAGAATTTCCTTAATCTTCAATGTTTCATCCCAATAAAGAAAAGCATCAGCTTTTCCTTTTTCAAACTATAATATTGAAAGACTAGATAGTAGATTTTTTCTAAACTATTTTCTTCCAATGTTTAATTGCTAGGATATGAAATTTAGAAAATTCTTTTAATATTTTTCTGATTAATACATTTCTTTTTTTATTTTTTAGGAAGTCAAATGTAATTTCACTAAACAGAATTATTATTTGATTCCAACGGATATCAATAAAGAGGTTACTATACTTGATCTCAGTTATAACCAAATTACTCTGAATATTACAGACACAAGCATTCTACAGATGTATTATTTACTCACTGAGCTCTACTTGATTGAAAACAGTATCATCATCTTATGTAATAATAGTTTTGGTAACCTCTCCAATCTACGAATTTTAAATATCTGTAGAAACTCCATCCACATAATTCAACGGGGTGCATTTACAGGCTTAACTAAACTACAACAGTTATATCTATGCCAGAACAAAATATTACAACTGAATCCTGATATATTTGTGCCTCTTAAAAACCTGAAACTTCTGAATCTGCAAGGCAATTTGATAAGCTATTTTGATGTACCACAACTGTTTCATCTGGAATTAATCATTTTACATGGAAATCCATGGAATTGCTCCTGTAGTTTACTGAATTTGCAGAATTGGCTAAACACATCCAATGTAACATTAGGTAAGCTATCATTATTACATTAATCAAAACCAAAAATGTGATTGATTTTTGGTTGTTTTGCCCCAGAAAAGTTTCCCATTTTACCCAGATTTTCACTACAATCTTAATCGTAACATCTTTACTATTACAAACTAAACAATATATAGATAATGTACCTAGTAACTATATTTATAAAATAACTTTATAAACAGGAATGTGCATCTTTCCCTTGTGTTGCTAGGCAATATAAGAGTTTCTTATAGTATCAATAATGACATGTCAAAAAATTCTAATTTACATAATTATAAAATGTTATTAACCATATTTTATTTTCCATAATAAATCATAATTTATTCTTTCTGATTTACTAGAAAATGAGAACATCACCATGTGCAGCTACCCAGATATACTGAAATGCTACAGCATCAAAACAGTACCTTATAATGCTGAATGCTACTCAAAACTTCCTTCACCTATAACTGAAGACCTTCAGATTAATTTTCAGTCAATTAGCAATTCAACATTTAATAGCTCTTTGAACAACTTAACAAGAAATTCAGGTAATGTACCGGTATTGAATACTAACATTGCTGAAGATAGCATACTAAAAAACTAAATTAGTTCTCATTGTTTTTCTGCATTTTAAGTTACTAGAAACAATGTAAAATTCCTCATGTCAACAAAAGATTTACAAAATACTGGGTTTCCAAAACAGGCTCTGCTGGTTACCAGGCAAATGCCACTAGGCATATTATTTAACTACTCTTAGGCTTAATTTTAACTAGTAAAGTCACAATTCTCCTTTTGTTTTGTTAATCCTCACCTGAGGATATTTCTCCACTGATTTTTAGAGAGAGTAGAAGGGAAGGAGAGAAACAGACAAAGAGAAACATCAATGTGAGAGAGACACATCGATTGGTTGCCTCCCACAGATGTCCTGTCCAGGGATGGAGGCCTGGGGATGGAGCTTGTAACTAAGGTCTGAGCCCTTGACTTGAATCGAACCCTGACCCTTCAGTCTGTAGGCCAACTCTATCCACTGAGCCAAATCGCCAGGGCAAGTCACAATTCTTAAAATGTATAAATCAATAATGTTCCTAGGTGAATGGATAAACAATCCCTGTAAAGACAGGAGTTATTCTTTTACCACTCTAGGAAATAACTTTATATTTTTATTCTGTAGTTTTATTAACTTTTGCTTAAAGAAAATTATAAAGTACATTCATTTCTAATACCAATATTAGGAAGTTATTAAGATGTGTAATTTTTGTTGTCAATTTAACAAAATATCTTCCCTCTCTCCCTCTCTCATTCTCTCTCCCTGTCTCTGTATCCTATTTAAGAACATGGACCTCTTGGAAAAAGCTGGGCTTTTCTTGTTGGTGTTGTAATGACTGTACTGGTGACCTCTCTCCTCATTTTTATTGCTATCAAATTGCCAATATGGTATAATTTTCTGCTTAGCTATAAACATCATCACCTGGAAGAACATGAAGTAGAAACCTATGAAGATGGTTTTACCCAAAATCCAAGTTCCCTTTCACAGATACCAGATACAAACTCCGAAGACACTACAGTAATATTTGAACAACTACATTCATTTGTAGTGGATGATGATGGGTTTATTGAAGACAAATACATAGATACTCATGAATTATGTGAAGAAAATTAATTTCTTTCAATTTTTGATTATTTTAAAAATGTTACCAGTTCACTGAAAGTTTAGACATGGAGATTTTCATATGTGACATACCTAACTATAGCTAGTAGAACTTCATATTAATTGCAACACATATTAATATCATAAAATTATGTTTTTCTCATTGGTATTGAAAAAGTTAGTCCAAATACCGTAACTGACACTCCTTGGTGGCTAATAGTTACAACACTATTCTCAGCAGTATGCAGAAGACTATACATACTAGTAAAAAAAAAAAGCCTAAAATAAATTATTAATTAATTAAAATAAACTGATTCTCATATTAGTTCAGATATTGGATATAATACAGATAACTTATATTAATGTTTTACTTATTGGAATCAGTAGAGAAATAAAGGTTTTGAATTTATATCAGAAGTCAGAGTAAGGAACAGAGATAGCTTAAACCAGCCGTGGGCAAACTACGGCCCGCGGGCCGGATCTGGCCCGTTTGAAATGAATAAAACTAAAAAAAAAAAAAAGACCGTACCCTTTTATGTAATGATGTTTACTTTGAATTTATATTAGTTCACACAAACACTCCATCCATGCTTTTGTTCCGGCCCTCCGGTCCAGTTTAAGAACCCATTGTGGCCCTCGAGTCAAAAAGTTTGCCCACCCCTGGCTTAAACTGACAATGCACTTGGGTGGGTTTTTATATGCTCACCGAATGAATTCATGGAATTGGAAAACATTTTTTTAATGCTTCCTGAATTGGCACAATAATTCCCTGAAAACTTAGTAGCAATTTAGAGCATAGCACTATGTCCAGGCACAATTCCTAATAAATTATTACTGATCTGGGTTATAAAGAAAGATTGTCACCACAATGCAGGGTATCAAAATGATCTATAAATAATCTTATTTTTAAAAATACATATTTCTGTCTCTCTTAGTGAGATTTCTATTCAAATAAGCTGTGTTGGGGCTGAGAAATCTTCAGTTGGTCCATGAACAACTGTTTGGGATCCAGATCATGGAGGAATGTTTCCCAAACTGTTTTCTCGAACGGTAATTTCCAGAGAGACATTCAGAAGTATCGACGGGGGGGAATTTGTACATGGTCAAATTACTAAAGAAGTACTATAGGAAATACTAGGTTTAAACAAAGTGAAACAAGATTCTTTATTATATAGGACTCATCTGAAACTTTACTAAGCTAAAAGCAAAGTATCAAGAATTTTCCAACCTTTCTTTAAGGTATGCCTAGTAAGAGCTCATAGCACAATAAGGGTCCAAAGAACATAGTCTGAAAAACACTGGCCTTAAGACTATTATAGGAAGAGTCTAAAAGTCAATTCCTTGTAATCAATTGGCTGTAATCATAATTTTATTAATTTAATGGAAATAGTGGCATTAAAAACTGTAACAAAATCTATCATAGGTGAGAAGGTTAAATGTATTTATCTCTATCTTTTACAGGAAATATCTCTAAAACACTGAAATATATTCATGGGTGAAATGATGTTTTCGATTTTCTTCATAGTACAGAAAAGGGAACAATGGCTAAAGGTGTACATGAAGCAGGGTTGGTTGTGGAGCTGGGTCATGGGTACATAGGTGTGTAAGAATTGTAGTAATATATCGAGGCTATATATCATAACCAACTTATTATGAATAGATGTTCAGTAATAAACCAGATGGTCATGCCATACTAAATGGTGAGATTAAAGTAGAAGAACATTAAAACAGAAGTTTTTACACCTGCCTTCAAAAGGTATGGCATTTCCTGCTCCCTCTGAATGAGGAGTATCAAGGTAGATCTTTGTGTTAGTGAGATTTTGGTTATCTGCTTAACACATAAAATAAATCTATTCTGCTGCATATAAAAGTAAACTTCATAAAAATAACTTTTGTTCATAACTTAAATTTCTTCTTAAAAGGGTCAGGAGAACCTATTTCATTCAGCCTCAATTACAAACTACAGATATGAAGTTCTGAAACTGCTGACACTTTTAGAACAAACTTGTATATTTTAAGAACTATTTCTTCAACCAAATGAGCCAAATAAAAATAAAAAATCTGTAACATTCTCAAACTTATAATCTGTGGTTTATCATTTAGGATGAAATATCTATGAAACATGTACATACAATATTTACAAATTTGACCTAGGTATTATGTAAGTCTGTAGATAAATGGTTAAATAAATGAGGACCTACATATTGTAAATATCATAAGGACTTCAATGGGCTATATTATTTATATTATTTATATTATTCTTTAGATACCTAGCAGAGTATCTTATATAAAGTAAATGATAAATATTTGCACTAAATAACAGAACAACAATAACAAAAAGGAAAGTTTTCATGTAAGAGCTGGGTCACCAGGAATATGGAATTTCCTTTGTACAAGGGAAGACACTTCCAGTATATGTAGTTTTTAAGACAGCATTTTACAGGAGCATCAAATAATGGAGGGGGAAGAGATTTCTTTGTTTTCAATCAACACAAGAATGGTATTTATCTTTCAAAATTTTTATTATTATATTTTAACATGCTAGTTTTCATTAAATATTTACTGTACATGCAGAGGTAACATGACAGTATATTTGGTGTTACAGAATTTTGTTAATTTTGGTAAACTATCATCCTTGCTCTCAAAGAGATTACTATTAATATATTTTTGGGACAAAATGTAGGTAGTATATGTATGTACAAAATAGCTCATCTATGTTTGCATTGCCTTAGACAATATTTAAGGTCAAAATGCAGATGAAGAAAATTATGTTAACCATTGCCGTTGTCTGAATAGTTGCACCCTCTAAAATTCGTGTGAAAATCCTAACCACCAAATTAAAGGTATTAGTAGGTGGGGACTTTGGGAGGTGAATAGGTCATGAGGATAGAGCCCTCATGAATGAGATTAGTGCCCTTATAAAGAGATCTCAAAGTTCCCCAGACCCTTCTACCCCGTGAGGACACAGCCAGAAGGCTCCAGGCATGAACCAGGAAGAGGGCCTTCACAGGAAAGGGACAATATGGTGCCTTGATCTTGAACTTCCCAAACTCCAAAACTGTGAACAATAGACTCCTAATGTGTATAAGATACCCAGTCTATGATATTTTGTTATAGCAGCCCAAATGGACATCCACTTATTATTTTGTAGGCATTAGTGTCACTGCCATAATTCCCTTAATATTTAATCTTTAACCAGTTATATATAAATATACACATATAATCTAAACCTATGATATGGATTACTAATATAACTATTATCAATTAATAATTGGATAATATATGAGATAATGAAATACTGTAAGTAATGTGCCTTTCATTAGAACGGGGTTTAAATCTCATAATTCAAATTAGTTAAAAAGCCCAGGTTAAAATTATAAACCGTAAAGATAAGAATGTTTTGATCCATCTTAAGACTTTTAAACTCCTAGAAGTAGAAATTATAGCTATCTAATCTATACAGTACTTTTATTTGTACAGAATTTCAGTACTTAGTAGTAAATAAAGATAATAGATGTTCAAATAATAATTTGCATTGCAAATATTCAACTTTTTTTAAAGAGTACAACAGGGAAAAACAAGAAAATCAGTAAGGAAGTATATGACTCAGAAGTTAAACTACCTAATACAACTCACTTATAAAAGTTTTATTTCTATATGGATTGTACTTACGCTTGTCTTTCTGTAAATATGATATCCATACTTTGTGTTTCTCGATCATTTTGAGCTTTAAGCTAAATAAAGAGTTAACACAAAGTGAGGGATAAGAAATTGCCATTTTAATCCAACTATTTAAAGATTATTCAGATTGTGAACTAATTGAGAGATAATTATAATAATTCTAATGCCACATGAAAAAGTTTAAAAAAATATAGTATTTGTTTCAATTAACAAATCACCATACCAGATTTTTTTTTTTACATCTTCTTCACAGGCATGGTAATCTCACGTCAAAGTATTCATTTTGTCAAATATTCCAATGTAAACTTAATTTATGATATTAAAATCTCAAGTATTTATTGGATGTTCAACAGTTGGTTAATAATATGTTAAATTTAGACCCAACACAAATTCTATTCTTAAATAACTCAGGAGTCTACCTGAGCACTCCTAATTGACTCTACCTGTACATATTCAGCCTAGAATTTGGACCTATCCCAAATAACTGACAAAACACATACAAAAGTTTTTACTTTTTATATTTGGCATTAAAAATCGTTTTCCAATTGGGACTTCTCCTGTGTTCTAAAAGCCAAGAATAATTTCACTAAATTATCATGCTTTTAGAACCCAATTTAGAAAAAAAGAGTCATTTTATAAATTCTATGTTTTCATAGAACTTTGAGTGTGTAAATAAATGATAAGCTATGTTAGTTAAAAGTTGCATGTTATTTTCATACAAATGTTTATAATTAAAATAAACTAGCTGCTAACATCTCATTTACCAATCAATAGTAGTATTAATGTCTGGCATCATATAACTATTTGTTTTTCCCCCTTTCTTATTAAACTCTATACAGGTACCATAATATGTCCATTGAGTACTCAGCTCCATTTGTGCAAACATTAAACCAAATTAATTTATATGCAAACTAATTTATATCTAAGAAAATGTGGATGGGACTCCCTGACTAATGCTAAATGCAGGACCAGTTAAAACATAGCCTTTTGAAAGACACTACGGTATCATCCACTTGGGAGAGCCAGTGAACAGGAAAAAAATTTTAAAAGCACAACTAAGGGAACTCAATTATAATAGTGGTACTTGGGATCAGAGTAATACCTATCTCTAAGGTCCATAGGTTTCATCAAACTATTTCTAGCTATAAATGCTTTGTTTTGGAGGATATGATCTATAGTGATCTACAGCTCATAAATTTTCTTACCATGTTGTAATCATTCATTACTTCTTCCATTTCAGTATTGGTATTAAGTTTATCTACCAACTAAAAATAAAAATACACAAAAAAATACATTCTATTAGTGTATTAATTTTCTCTTATTCCATAATATAGGTATTCAATCTTACAAATAATAGTCATCTAAGTATGAATACTTTCAAGTATTTTATCTTCTAAGATAAAAACAAATATTAAGCTACCTAAGTAAGCATACACTGTGCATTTGGCCAATAAATAAACTACATTTTTAGGAATGTAAAAAAGTGAACAATAATGAACTACTACTGTTCCTGCAGACTGTGCCTTGAGAGTTTTGCCTCCCCAGGGGAGGTGGATGTTAACTGATTATAAAATTACACCAGTAAAAATGTAAAACAATTTATTAATTTTTTTATTGATTGACTTTTAGAGAGAGAAGAGGGAGAGAGAAGAGGGAGAGAGAAAAGAAAGAGAAAAGAGAGACATCATTTTGTTGTTCCACCTATGTATTCATTGGTTGCTTCTTGTATGTGCTCTAAGCAGAGATCAAACCTGCAACCTTGGCGAATCAGGACAATGCTCTAACCAGATGAGCTACGAGGCCAGGGCCATAACACTTTAATCTCTACACTTTCTATAGTTTTAATCTTTTACAATGTGCTTGTATTCACGTATTATTTGGTATTTAAAATAACACATTTTTAAGTGGTAAAAAGCAATGAAAATATTCAAAGAAAATCTTTATGAAAAAAGCAAATACCATGTTGTAGTCTGCTAGTTGTCCTTGAAACTCTTTGATTTCAACAGCTAAAGTCTCAGCTCTGCAAACATAAAATAAATACACTCATAAACACATAAACAAATGAACATTACAAACAAATTCAGTACAAAACTCCTAAAATATATCACATTAAATGCTACCGATAAAAAAGATCTTGCATATTTTAGCTGCAAAATTACTCACCTCTTTTCATATGACAAATAAACTGAATTCTCTTGATTGTACATTTCTATTTCTTTCTGAAGTTTATTAATTTCTGTTGTAAGTTCATTTATTTTACTTCTAAATGAAAAGAAATAAGTCAGCAATACTTCTAGTCAAGATAAGACTTTCTAATCAAACAAAAAAAACGTTTCATAAATGTGTAATAATATAAATGGTTTTGTGAAATTTCACTTAAAAAATAACTTAAGTGGCTTATTTAAGAATGAAGTATATCCCAACGGATAAAAAGCTAACATAGATTCTCTACTCACTAAGAAAGATGACATAGGACCAGAATGGAAACCTGGTCAAACTGGTACAATCTATAGACAGAAGTAGATGCCTAACTGTCACTCTCACAGCTCCTGCTTCCCTCTAGGACAGGGTGTCTCAAGAGTAAGATGACTGACTAAATCAGGGGTCCTCAAACTTTTTAAACAGGGGGGGCCAGTTCACTGTCCCTCAGACCGTTGGAGGGCCGGACTATAGTTTAAAAAAAACTATGAACAAATTCCTATGCACAGTTCACATTTCTTATTTTGAAGTAAAAAAACAAAACGGGAACAAATACAATATTTGTATTTGCATGTGGCCCGCGGGCCGTAGTTTGAGGACCCCTGGACTAAATAATACCTTGGCATGGGGTGCGGGGGACTATCCTCTGCACTGTAGGATGTTTAACAGCATCCCTACTTTAGATGCCAGTAGCATATCCTCCGAACCTCAATTATGACAACCAAAAATGTGTCTAAAAATTGGCAAATGTTCCCTGGGGAGCGAAATCATCACCAGTTGAACACTGCTCTAGAATCAAACAAAAACACAAGTAGCTAGCACTAGTATTCTTTGATGCAGAATCACAAATCTTGGAGAAGGGAGGCAATGCAATAATGACAAATGGCTTTATTTTGTTTCCTTCTTTTGAATAAAAACTGTCTGGGTATCAAGAGATGCAATACAATGATGGCCTCACTTTCTCATTGATGTTAGCTTCAAGGGTAGATGGGGAAAGCACACTTCTCTTTATTCTAGCAGTTTGAGAATCAAAAAGCCTCACGTAATTGAGAAACAAAACAGTCAAGAAGGACTAAGAGAGAAAAATGAACTTTTAGGACATAATAGAAGGATTAGGGAAGTGGAAATAAGAGAGAAAGAAGGTATATATGAGGAGCAAAGAAGAAAATAAAGTAAAATGGTAAAATGGAAATAAGATAGTAGGACATCTGAGCAGAGGAAATAGGTAGGTAGAAAATAAGACATACATTCTTGATATAGAGCTGCATAGAGATATATAACAAAGCTTACGAATTCATTAAAATTAGGCCACATTTGTAACAACTCACCAAATCCACAGGGTGTCCCAAAAACATGAATACACACTTTAACCGCTGACAGCTCAATTGATATTTCTTTCTTTTCAGCCAGACTAAGCTTTGAACAAAGAAAATTCATCCTAAAATGCTACTGGAAGTTTGAAAATGCAATTGAAGTACAAGTACTGCCTTTATAATTATTCAAAGTGTGTATATATTTTGGGGGGGACACAAGGTGCCCCCCCTCCAGCCCCCCCAAAAATGTATACACACTTTAACAGCTGATAACTCACTTAATTTTCACTTGTTTTCAGGTTTGACTGATTTAAAATAATGGGTGAAGCCAGAATAAGCTTCAAACAAAGGTTTATCCATTAGACTTTTTTATGAGGTTACATAAAAGATAAAGTTTATGGTACAAAACCGTCAACAGTTGACAAATTGAGGGTGCACAAATACCCAATGAAATGATTCTTTTTTTTAAAAAAAATGTTTTAATTGAATTTTTTGTTTTGTTAATCCTCAACAGAGGACATTTTTCCCATTGCTTTTCAGAGAAAGTGGAAGGGAGGAAGGGACAGAGAGAGAGAAACACTGGCTGCCTCCTGCACACATCCCAACCAACCAGGGGACAGGGAGCAAACCTACAATCCAGGCAAGTGCCCTTGACAGGGAATTGACCCCTCAACCCTCCAACCATCGAGCCATACCGGCCAGGGCTGTTTTTATGGATTTTTTTAGAGAGGAAGAGAGAGGGAGAGGGAGAGAGAAACATCAATGTGAGAGAAACATAGATTAGCTGCCTTCTGCATACCACTCCACCAGGGATTGAGCTCACAACCTGGGCATGTGCCCAGGCTGGGAATCGAACCAGACCTCTTGGTGCATGGATCAATGCTGAACCATTGAGCCACACCAGCCGGGCTGAAATGATTCAGGATGTTTGCAATTCCATTGCTTCGCATAATCAGCAGTGCCTGGACCAGAATGGTCATCATTTTGAAAATAGGCATTAACAACAACAACAAAAATTATTTCTGTATATTTTTTTAAATTTTGAAAATGAACTGTATATTAATAAACACTGACTTTATAATCATTCAAAGTGCATATACATTTTTCAGGACACCCTATATATTAAGGTAAAACTTTGTATTAAGTAACGTTTACAAATAAA
>NW_005371555.1:807764-816056 GCF_000412655.1 Myotis brandtii
CTTGTTAGATGTAACTGGTGACATTTCAATAGTATTTCAGAACAAGTAGTGAAAGAAGCATAAAAGGTTATTTTTATCATTAGATATTTTAAAAGTGAACTTGAAAGATATAGCTTACATGCAAATATATAAAATTTAAAATCTCAGCCTAATTGCATTACGTATGTATTTTGTAATATAGCCAAATTATCCAAAAATTATGTTAGAACATAAAATCATTCATATAAATCAACATATACCTAATTATCTTAATAAGTACAACAGTTAAAACTTCATGTAATGCTTAGAAAAAAACACATTTATTTAACATACCGAAGAAGCCCAAGATAGTAAGATTTGTCTAAAATTTGCCTCTGGGGACCTAAAAAAAAATGTTTTTAAGCATTAGTATTCAGTTTGGAAATGCCACCAAAATAGCAAATCAAAAGCACAAACAGAATTATACTACACAAGTCTGACAGTTCTCATGAATACACCAATAAATCTGATAATCAAGAAGAATCACCGAACTGGAAAAGAGAACTAATATCTTACCATTATGATATAATAGAAGCTTGAGTTAAGCCCACAAAAATGGGCTTAAGACACAGGTTGACTGAATGGAAACTGGTTCTAAGAGAGTCTAGAAAAGGGCTATCAAAGAGAACTGTACGCAATAATGAAAATATTCTATATCAGTGCTGTCCAATAAATGAATTGCATGGGATTACCAGCACTTGAAATGTGGCTGGTGCTATTGGGAAACTGAAGTTTTATTTTACTTAATTTTAATTAATTTACATTTAAGTAGCTACATGTAGTTATTGGCTAGCATAATGGACAGTGCAGATTTAGACTGAATTTCTCAATGCAAGTAGGAGATGATGATTTTTCATAATTTGTCTCAGAGACTTTTTTATACACATGATCTTATATTTCAGTAGGACTACGAAAGTACTCCTAGGTAATGTCCCAAATCTTGAGACAGATGAAGTGCCCTACAAGGTGTGAGGTGTAAGGCTAGGGAGGTCTAAGTGGAGGAGAGGAAGAGAATGTCTTATTAGAATGGGAAATGGAGCACTAGAATAGGTCAGAACAAAATCACAACAGATAGCGGTAACAATAAAAACGTTTACACAAGGCTTTGCAGTATATTGGTAGAAACTGACAAAATAATATTGGTCCTGTTTTGAAGGATAAATTAATAAAGTATAAATACTTATTAAATTATTTTTTAATCTTTATTGTTGAAAGTATTACATATGTCCCCTTATTTCCCCCCACTGACCTCTTCTAGCTCGCCCCCCACTCCGCACCCATAGGTCTTCACCACACTATTGTCTGTGCCCATGGGTTATGTATACATGTATACAAGTTCTTTGGTTGATCTCTTCCCATCCACCCACCCTTCCTTACCTTTCTTTACTGAATTCTTTATAGAATTTCAGTTTCTACCTTTAATGTTTAATAAGTAATATTAAACACCAAAACATTTCCATGAATAGAGTTTTAAAGACTAAACAACTACATAATTTTGACTCATTTTTTCACAGTATTGATTAACCAAGCATTTCTAAATAATCTATTGGTTTTTAATATTTCGTGAGCTAAGTTTGTTATAATACAAGTAAGAAAATGAAGTCTCCTGAAAGGCATGACATACTATATTGTAAAGGGTATCATGATATCTTATAGTTAATTTTGTACCAGTAAAATATCTTCATTCCTGGTAAGTCCTTTGCCACAAATATAGAAAATAAAACAATTCACCATGCTTTGATATATATATATTTACATATATATATGTGTGTGTGTGTGTGTATATACATGCAGACCAATTGTTTGAATCATAACATACAGTGTATTGTTAAGCCTTTATTTTATTTTATTTATTTTTTTTGCTTCTTTTGGTTATGGCTTTCTAAACACATACAGAAAAGCATAGAGAGATGGCTATAAATCTACAGTAGCCTCATTTTCTTACATATTATAATGCAGTATTAATTATTAGAAAAGTAACACATCCTGACTCACTTCTCATACACAAATATCTTAATAATGTAATTTTGATATAGAAACAATAAAAAAGTATTTCAGAATATTTTCATAGAGTAATAGAAATCTAATTTTCATTCTTAAGCTTTTCTTCAATTTATTTCAAATTTCTTGAATTTGTAGCAAACCTCCATTTTAGAAATGAAGATCAAAATACCTCACATATGTAAACTAGAGGCCCAGTGCACAAAATTCGTGCACTGGGGTGGGGGGGTAGATTCCTCAGCCCGGCCTGCGCCCTCTCCCAGACCAGGAGCCCTCAGGGCATGTCCAACTGAAGGCTTAGGCCCATAGGATAACTCTCCAGCTCATAATGTTATTCTCTTATTTTGTGAATCACTGAATAAGGACTGAGTAAAACTGCCTCTTTCACTCTGTAATTCTGATCTAGTGATATGGTACTACAATATTTCTTATACAAAATGTACTCATCTTCTTAAAATAGATACCTTTAATCCCAGTTTTCATTCCACTCAAACCTTGTTGTGTTACTGGACGATCTGCAACTTTAATCTGAGAAGACAGAACTCCTCCTGTCCCTATGAGGCCACCACGGGACCCTGGTCTTGCAGTTCCAGGTGATATCTAAATAACAAACAAGATTTCACTTTTAATAAACTAGAAAAGCACTGTAACTCTATTACTATTAATAACAGTGACACATTCCAGAAGAAATAGGTTGGACACAAGAACACTGTCAACAAATTCAAATGAAATTAATTCAGGCTTATTCTGAATGATCCTTGTGAGAGAATGCTAAATCTCTCCCTGGGTAATTCTTCTAAATAATTTCCTCTTCAGCTCTATGTGAGCATAATTGTGACAGTTACTCAAATAACTATGCAAATTTTAAAAAATTATCCAGATGAAAATATAAAGAAAGTATAAATTAAAACTGCACACGTTTAAAAAAGGAAAGAGCCCTGACCAGTTTTTCTCAGTGGTTAGAGCATTGGCCCATGCACCCACGGGTCATGGGTTCAATTCCCAGTCAAGCACATGTACCTTGGCTGCAGGTTCCCTTTCTGGTAGGGCCCTGGTCGGGAGCCAACCAATCTAAGCATCTTTCTCACAGCAGTGTTTCTCTCTCTCTCTCTCCTCCTCCTCCTCCCTCCCTTGTCCTCTCTAGAAATCAATGGAAAAACTATCCTCAGATGAGCTCCTCCTCCCTCCCTTGCCCTCTCTCTCTAGAAATCAATGGAAAAACTATCCTCAGATGAGGATTTAAACAATAAATAATTAAACATTTTAAAAATGAAATAGATATACATGTATTCAATGGAAATATATTTATGGTATGTTACTGATATATTTATTATATATTACTGAAAGTAAAAGACAAGAATGTATATATTATCATCTTCATTTTGAAAAATGCTGAAACCATCAATTATATATGCATATGTGTCAGTGTTTGTAAATATAGAAAAAGTCTGGAAGGATACACATCAATCACACTGTTGGCAATGATCATACCTGGGGTAGGAGGAAACTCTGACACTTGTTGTTTCTATATTTTACAATGACCATTACTCTTTTAAAAACTGCAAACATTAAATAGGTAAAGCACCTGGCAAATATTAGGTGGCCAATAAATGTCAGATTCCTTTTATAAATATTTAATTAATTGTTTCAGTTATATTTATATAAATTTACACATATATTTGTTCTGGTCTGTAAGGATGTAAAATGTATGTCCTGTTATAGGTCATGTTCAAAAGAGTTTTAAAGAAATTGATCTAGAGAGAGAAAATGGAGAAAAAGAGTGTTCAAGACTCTACCTGAAGAGATGGTATAAGAGACTAAAAATGAAGGCCAAGAAAACAAATAGAAAAACTCAGAGTATGCGTCAGAGATCCCAAGAGAAAGCAGGAATTATCAGCCTGGCCATTACTGTTGGGAATTCAGATAAGATGAACACTGAAATGTCCATTGAAATCCCCATCGAAAAAGCCATTAATGACCTTCACTTCTCTACACTAAACTACTGTCTTATAAGCACTATCAATTATTTCCTATCTTTGAACTTTCCTCAACTAATCTGGCAAAATCAGAAATTCCCCTCTACATCCCACCTAGACTACTGAACATGGCCGGTAGAAATCGTAACTATAGACTGAATACTGCAAAGTAACAGTCACCAACACTTAGCTGTACCCTCATCTCAGAAAATTTCATTTATCCTTGATAAGCGACTTTTCTCCTAAATGATTCCAACCCTTAGCCATTTTCCTATCTACACTCTGTTTCTGTCACTCTCAGCAGATGACTCAATTTCCTACTCATCTGAAAAAATTAGGACCTGAAATCCATCATGTTTGGAGTACTCGCCCTTGTTTAAGATTAATCTCTATTCTGACTTACCCTCTTGATTCCATCTTCTTTGGGACATTAGACTTCCTTTCCTTGTCCCCTCTGCTCCTACCGCAATCTCCTTTGGAATTATCCTACTCCATCCTATATCTAATGGAAATATATTTATGGTATGTTACTGATATATTTATTATATATTACTGAAAGTAAAAGACAAGAATGTATATATTATCATCTTCATTTTGAAAAATGCTGAAACCATCAATTATATATGCATATGTGTCAGTGTTTGTAAATATAGAAAAAGTCTGGAAGGATACACATCAATCACACTGTTGGCAATGATCATACCTGGGGTAGGAGGAAACTCTGACACTTGTTGTTTCTATATTTTACAATGACCATTACTCTTTTAAAAACTGCAAACATTAAATAGGTAAAGCACCTGGCAAATATTAGGTGGCCAATAAATGTCAGATTCCTTTTATAAATATTTAATTAACAAGCATAAATTCTTACTAGAATAAAAAAGATATCCTAACTCAGTATTACATATGACTTTAGAAAAATCATTTCAGTACAAATTGATGATGATATTACCTGAAACTCTAGAAAAATCTCAAAAATGTAAAAGAACACACACTGATTTCAACAAAATTATTCCCTCCCCAAAATATTGCTTTTGTTGTGAATTAAGCATAGGACCCAACATCATCTCTATAGTCCAAGCTATATGTACCTCATGAGGTAATAAAACCATTTGTTGTAAACATCAGATAAATTACCATGAATATTTTGGTGTATTCACATCTTTCTGTGTACATATAATTTTATATTAAATTATATCACACTTGTGTTTTTTTTCAATTTAATACTGTATTATATATTATTTTCTAAAACGTGCTTTAAAAAAATTTTAATGGGTACCTAATAGTTTATGATAGGGATAGACATAATTTTTTATGATTCATCTGTTGTAAACCCATTTAGGTTATATTCAAATTTCACTATTATAATTATAATGAAAATGTAATAATTACCTTTATAGGATATTATTCTGCTTAGAATTATCAGTTTATAAAGTTAATCCATTTTGTTCTAATATATTTTTCTCTTACTGATTCACTTATTTATGACACTCTCTATCTTCCATATAAGCTCTTAATATTTGTTAGAGTTCGTTTCTAGACTGCTGTGGCAACCAGAACATTGTTTTACTTATTATTTATAATATATTTTTATATTAAACTATTGTACTTTCTTATTTTTGTTTTTTAGTTTTAGATAAATTTTAGTTTTATAATGATATCCCCCTATGCACGAGTGCGCGTACACACACACACACACACACACACACTCTTTCAGTCTGTTATGTTCAATTATTTCTTAACCTTAAAAATTAATTTCTTGTTCCTGAAACCACTTTTAACTCTGTCCTATATATCCTATTCCTATGAAGCCAAACTCTAAAGAATAGAAGAAATCTCATTGAATTTAGATTGGTTTATAACTTTAATACAGAAAGAGCTCTTAAATATTCTGCACTCTATGTATGACATATATATTGCAAATATTCCTTTACCAGTTTGTCATTTTTGTTTTAGGTATTCATAGTGTTTTCAATGTGGTAAATTAAAATATAAAAATACCCTCTTTTTCTGTATTTGTGTCATTTTACGAAGTCCTAGCCCATACTAAGTTTATATGAAATACTTGCCTATATTTTCTTCTAGTACATTTATGACTTCCCTATTTTTAAATATAAAGTTTCTAACATATCTAGAATTTTGAGTGAGGAAGGGATCAATTTTTTAAAAACAAATGGTTTTTAGTCATTTGAATGCACTACTGAATACTCCATGCTTTTTCAATTAATTTGAAATGCCACCTTAGTCATTAATTAAATTCTTACATGTCTTGATTCTGTCTCTGGTCTATCCATTTCATTTGATTTTGACACCAATACATTACACCATTTGAATAGTTGTAGTTGTAAAATACATTTGAATATCAGCATGAGCATGCCTCTTCTCTCTACAGTGTCTTTCAGACATTGTCCCACATTTATACTTCTCAACATTTTCAAAAATCAAACATATAGTCTGTTCATAAAGTAAAGAAAGAGCAAAGAAGAATTTATTATTATAGACAGGCTTTCCAACTTTACCAAGATATATGCACAGGAATTCAATAGATTTGTTTTAAACTTACTCCAGTTGCCACTCGAATATTTCCTGACGGGGGTCGGATTCCAGAAGGAGGCCTTCCTGTCAACCCAATTCCACCTCGTGAAACAGGGCGAGCTGCTGCTGGAGGTTTGTGATTACTGGCCATTGTTTGTTCACTTTTACCACTGTTTAGAAACAAGGAATAGTTCAATTCTCCTTTGATATCATCTATAGCTAGACACTAGTGACCCACATAACCCTTCCTTCAAACATTTAATCCACAATGGTTTTTCTTGTAAATTGCCATTCCAGGCATTACTATAAGGCTGAGCCTGATTTAATTTTGTTCAAATTTGACATTAATGTCCCATTTAGAACCATGAAATCATTTACTGCAACATGACTTCCTCATTTCCCTATCCTATCTAATAAAAGAGAAACATGGTAATTAGCCGTAACTTCGCTACCCTTCCCATTGGCTAATCAGGGCAATATGCAAATTAACTGCCAGCCAAGATGGCGGCCGGCAGCCAGGCAACTGAAGTGAACATGAGGCTTGCTTGCTGTATGTTCACACCAAACTGAAAATCTTCCCACTCCAACTAGCTCTATGGTTCTATTTCCTTGCCATTTTGAACTATGTGGACAAAGTAAGAGAGTTATTATTATTTCAAATGGAAAAGGGAGTTTTATGAAATAACTTTTTGAAAGGCAGACAAGGTCTATGGTCAAAATGATCTCTCCCAAAGAAAGCTAACACAATAACCCTTTGTTTCCAGCAGAATTACTCAACCTTACTCTAGCTTTCCTGATAACTTTAAGAAAGTGTATAATCGCCCAAAGTGTTGCTCAGTGGTTGAGCGTGGACCTATGAAATAGGAGGTCATGATTGCATTCCTGGTCAGGGCACATGCCAGAGTTGCCACTGGAGCCCCAGTAGGGGGCGGGGCGTGCAGAGCCTGTCAATGATTCTCTCTCCCTCTGAAATCAATAAAAATATATTTAAAAAAAGAAAATTTACATGTCAAATTTCTACCTCATTTCCTTTGTCACTGCTTTACTATCATGATAAAAGCACAGTATGAGATCAGTCCTAGGTGGCAATATTAAAGGGAGGGGTCTAGTAACAAAAAAGCCACTAATTGGGGGGTTAGTCATACATACTCAGAGAAGAAGCCTGGCCTTCGCCTCCAGAAAGATAAAGGATGCAAACTTCAGCTCTGACAGTTATCACCAGCCCTATATCCCCTCTGGGGGTGTATCCTCCGCTGTAAAACAGAAGGTGGCCACAGCCTTTATCTTGCAGAGCTGTTAAAATTGCAGGTAGCATATACAAAACACCTGGCTCCTAACTGTGATTACTATCGTTATCGTCCCTAAAGCAGCCATTTTAACACATATAAAGAAGCGTTAAATTGCTAAGTCCCTCCTGCTATCAAGGACAGACATAAACCTATTATTTTAAGTAACATCTCTGAACCCTAAGAATTTTTTTCTTTGAGGCTCTTGCATCCTTCCCAGTGGTCTCGCCTTGGCAGGTCTGCTCAGGGGGCGGGAGAGGTCTCCGTGCGCGCTTTGGCCTGGCGACAGGCCTGAGAATAACTAAAAAACGGAGATCGCATTTGTTTTGTTTGAGCGCATCAGCATCTCCAAGGCGAGATAATAGGTCCGGAGGGAGGGAGGGAGGGGACTCGGGATTTCTCACCTGTGCCGGCGCGGCAGGAGGGAGGTCGGCAAGCTCGGCTAAGCCACCACCGGGAGCACCAGGCCGCCCCAC
>NW_005371555.1:816190-820528 GCF_000412655.1 Myotis brandtii
TGCCTGTGTTCTCAGTGGTTAGAGCGTCGGCCTGCACACTGAAGGGTACTGGCTTGGGTTCCTGAAGAAGGGCCCGTACAACTGGGTTTGATCCCTGGCTCCAGTCAGGATGTGTGTGGGAGGCAACCTATCAATGTGTCTTCTCACGTCAGTGTTTGTTTCTCTTTCTCTCTCTCTCCTTTCCACTTTCTCTAAAAATCAATGGAAAAAATATCCTTGGTTGAGGATTAATAACAACAAAAAAGTTAGGCCCGCAGCCAGAAGGCCCCGATCGACCCTGATCGCCAGCCAGGCCTACGGAACCCACCAGTGCATGAATTTCAGGCACCAGGCCTCTAGTTATCTTATCAAAATACAAAGCCCTCTAGTTATCTCTCCCATGCTCTTATCCCATAGGCAAGTAAGTTTTCTCTCTCCTGACATATCCAGCCTCTTTCTGATCTCCTAATCTTTTCTCTGTGCTTTCTGGTCCATGATTGACTCCCTTATATTCTGAATCCTGTTATGAAGTACTTCCATTTACTCTTCCCTTTAACAAAATATTGGCTTTCCCAAAAGCACTTTTGGTAAGGAAGGCTGTTTTAGCTTCCAGTGCTACGATTCCAAAGTTAAGAAAAAGTATGTGGCATTCTCCTTGCTTTCCAATGTCACTTTCAAAACATTATTCTTCCTCCCTTGCCTAGAATGAAGGCAGGCCCCGGCCCGCAGCCAGAAGGCCCCAATCGACCCTGATCGCCAGCCAGGCCTAGGGACCCCACCAGTGCATGAATTTCAGGCACCAGGCCTCTAGTTATCTTATCAAAATACAAAGCCCTCTAGTTATCTCTCCCATGCTCTTATCCCATAGGCAAGTAAGTTTTCTCTCTCCTGACATATCCAGCCTCTTTCTGATCTCCTAATCTTTTCTCTGTGCTTTCTGGTCCATGATTGACTCCCTTATATTCTGAATCCTGTTATGAAGTACTTCCATTTACTCTTCCCTTTAACAAAATATTGGCTTTCCCAAAAGCACTTTTGGTAACGAAGGCTGTTTTAGCTTCCAGTGCTACGATTCCAAAGTTAAGAAAAAGTATGTGGCATTCTCCTTGCTTTCCAATGTCACTTTCAAAACATTATTCTTCCTCCCTTGCCTGTGTTCTCTCATAGAAATGAATTTATACAAGAGACCTTGCCTGCGTTGTGAAAAGCCAATTTATTAAAGCATTTAAAGCATGCACCTTTATTGATAAAAGCAAAAGCAAGCAAACCTATACACCTGGCTTAAGAAGCACATCTGAAGAGCAGGTTGGATGGGAGTCTGAGGCATTATATTCCCTCCTGTCTATAGGTCTCAAAATTCCTCTGCTGAATATTTTGGTACAGATTAATTCTCAAGATCCCCCCACCCCTGCTGTTTGTTGTTGTTGTTGTTGTAGTTGTTTTGGCCTTCCCAGAAATCATGAGACACACCTGGCAACTTTATCTTGCCAAGTCTGGAGACTGCTGGCTTCTCTGCTGAGGGAGTAAAACTGCCTTGCCTTGGATCTTTCCTGGTTGTTCTTATCTAGGTACCTCCTACTCTCTCCCCCAATTTCAGTAAGGTCTTTATACCTAGTGTAGTCTATTCCAGTCCCACTAACATCCTGGTTCTTTCATATGGATACTGGATTCAATATCTAAATTCTAGTTTCACAGTTTCCTCACCTAAATTTTGGTAATCATCTCAACTTCATTTCAGATACCATGGCCAGACCAGGAGCTTGTCACCATCTTTATACAAGAGACCTTGCCTGCGTTGTGAAAAGCCAATTTATTAAAGCATTTAAAGCATGCACCTTTATTGATAAAAGCAAAAGCAAGCAAACCTATACACCTGGCTTAAGAAGCACATCTGAAGAGCAGGTTGGATGGGAGTCTGAGGCATTATATTCCCTCCTGTCTATAGGTCTCAAAATTCCTCTGCTGAATATTTTGGTACAGATTAATTCTCAAGATCCCCCCACCCCTGCTGTTTGTTGTTGTTGTTGTTGTAGTTGTTTTGGCCTTCCCAGAAATCATGAGACACACCTGGCAACTTTATCTTGCCAAGTCTGGAGACTGCTGGCTTCTCTGCTGAGGGAGTAAAACTGCCCTTTTTCCCTTTCCCCTTTCCTTCTCCCTTTCTGCATTCTCTAATTAGGGAGGTTTTGTTAACCATTTGCTCTCCTGTGCTTGGCTGGGGAAGATAATGGCCTGTTAGTTACAAGCTGGCTGCAAACTGCCCATACTGTTTGCCTTGTTTTAACTTTCCTGTCTTAGTTTCCCTATTTCTCCTGCCCTGGAATCTCATCATGTTTGGAGTACGCGCCCTTGTTTAAGATTAATCTCTATTCTGACTTACCTTCTTGATTCCATCTTCTTTGGGACATTAGACTCCCTTTCCTTGTCCCCTCTGCTCCTACCCCAATCTCCTTTGGAATTATCCTACTCCATCCTATATCTTTAAACTTTCTTCATTCTTTCAGCTGTTATATTCAATTATTTCTTAACCTTAAAAATTAATTTCTTGATCCTGAAACCACTTTTAACTCTGTCCCATATATCCTATTCCTATGAAGCCAAACTCTAAAGAATAACTTATACCCACTATTCTCTACCTTGTTAATTTCCACTCACCTAGACTACTGAACATGGCCGGTAGAAATCGTAACTATAGACTGAATACTGCAAAGTAACAGTCACCAACACTTAACTGTACCCTCATCTCAGAAAATTTTATTTATCCTTGATAAGCGACTTTTCTCCTAAATGATTCCAACCCTTAGCCATTTTCCTATCTAGACTCTGTTTCTGTCACTCTCAGCAGATGACTCAATTTCCTACTCATCTGAAAAAATTAGGACCTGAAATTCATCATGTTTGGAGTACGCGCCCTTGTTTAAGATTAATCTCTATTCTGACTTACCTTCTTGATTCCATCTTCTTTGGGACATTAGACTCCCTTTCCTTGTCCCCTCTGCTCCTACCCCAATCTCCTTTGGAATTATCCTACTCCATCCTATATCTTTAAACTTTCTTCATTCTTTCAGCTGTTATATTCAATTATTTCTTAACCTTAAAAATTAATTTCTTGATCCTGAAACCACTTTTAACTCTGTCCCATATATCCTATTCCTATGAAGCCAAACTCTAAAGAATAACTTATACCCACTATTCTCTACCTTGTTAATTTCCACTATCTCCTCAATTTCTACTATTCCATTCAAATGGCCCCGGTCAATGCAGCTAGGGATGTAAATGGCATCTGTTACTGGTGACCACTCCTACATGAAACCATTTCCATGACACCCCCTCTTCTGGTCCCCCTTTTTCAGTCCTTTCCTTTTTCAGATCTTCCTCTTGGTAACACTTCTAGTCACACAAGTCAGAGACTCAGTCCTTGATTTCTTCTTCTACCTTATTTCCCAATGCTAATCACACAGTCCTACTGACTTTATTCGTAAATGTTTAACATGTACCCTTTCTCTATTCCTATAGCACTGTTCAGGGCCTGATGGACTCAAGTGGATTATTATACTGGTCCGCTTGTCTAACACACATCTTGCCTATTATCTTCCCTAGAAATCCTTCCACAACTAGTCAACTAGTCCACCCTCTTAAATTTTAAGTTATAGACTTGTCCTATATGCTACTGTGCATCCTGGGCATATCTCTATCCCAGTATCCCAGTCACCAATTGAAATTATCTGCTTAAGCATTTCTCTCCCTTGAGGACAAGCCATGGATCTCATTCATCTTTAGGTCCCCACTATCTATATCAGCACCAGGCAAACACTGTTCTCCTTTGGCTTTTTAAATCCTTACCCGATGATATTTTTCCATTGATTTTTAGGGAGTGAAAGAGAGAGAAACATCGATGTGCGAGAAACACATAGATTGGTTGCCTATTGCAGGAGCCCTGGCCAGGGCCAGGGAGGAGCTGCCTGCAACCAAGTAAGTGCCATTGATCAGAATTGAACCTGGGGCCCTTTGGTCCGCAGGCCTAAGCTTTATCCCCTGAGCCAAGCTGGCTAGGGCTCTGTTCTCCTTTGTATTTCCTGAATTTCCTCCCACATTTAGGAGTTATAAATTACAAAACTTTACTATATTATTAAAAAAGAAACGAATCGCCCTAGCTGGTTTGGCTCAGTGGATAGAGCATTGGCCTCCAGACTTAAGGGTCTCAGGTTCGATTCCAGTCAAGGGCACATGCCTGGGTTGCAGGCTCAATCCCCAGTGGGGGGCATGCAGGAGGCAGCCGATCAATGATTCTCTCTCATCATTGATGTTTCTATCTCTCTCTCCCTCTCCCTTCCTTTCTGAAATCAATAAAAAAAAAAA
>NW_005371555.1:822383-828190 GCF_000412655.1 Myotis brandtii
CACCCTGGCGCAGCTTTCCTGGGTCCGCGGGCCTGAAACCACTGCAGGCTCCGCGCCTCCGCGTATCCCGGCAACGGGGGCGGGGCGGAAGAGGCCCCTCCTCCTGACTGGCCAATCCTTGGCCTCGACTCCTAGTACCTCCTAGCCAAGCGAGAGTTAAAAGTTCTCGCGAGATTTGAGGACCTCCAGACTTTTCTGCAAAGAATGGAAGACGGCAAGTTGACTGGGAGAGAGTATTTTTTATTTGAAAACCTGGTGGGTTTTGTTTCAAATAATCAGAACAACCGCTCGGATTGTGTGTCTGACCTGTACTCACAAATTTTATTACATCCCTTTGTACCCTCCGGTCTGTTACCTTGTAATACGTTGTTTTGTTCTAATGTTTTGATTTTTTTAGAGAGGAAGGAAGAAGGAGAGATGGAAACATCCCTGATGGGGAAACACCAACTCGCTGCCTTTTGCACTCCCCCTGCTGGGGATCGAGCCTGCAACCCGGGCAGGTGCCTGCCTGGGAACCCAACTGGGGACCTCTTGGTTCATGCGTCACGAAACTGAACCCCTGAGCCACAGCAGCCGGGCAGTACGTTGAGTTTTTAATAAAAATTGTGTGATGTTATTCTGTGGGAGGCAGCATTGCACAGACTTCTTACTTCCAGAAAATGGTATTTTTCCTTCCTTTTGGGACTGCTGCACATCGTACACAAATACAGCCTTAAGTATGGATGCAATTCTGGTGCCTTCGGTTCCTCCTCATCTTATTGGAAGCTGCAAATCTTTAAGCTTCCTTTCAGAGTTCTTTTGATTCACGTTTGTGAGAATGGCTGAAAAAAATTGCAAGTCGTTCTTTAAAAAATTATTTTAAAATCGGTGTTTTTAAAAAGAAAGCCACTATAAGAAATACCGCACCTCTCTAATAAAATAACTTGCAGTTTATTTTCTTCAGTCTTCCTACATATAGACGGACCTTAAAGGTTATTGCAGGTGATAGGGGTCCGGTTACACAGCTACCGTCATCGCATGTGTGTCCATCGGACTTGGAGCATTTTTCACGTTATTTCCCACTCACATACATTATTTACATCCAACTTTATTATGTGCCTGCGTTTAAGTAGTTTAAAATCAACGCCATACCAAGTTGTTACAGACACCTCGCACCAATACCAGAGACGTGTTACCAGGCAAGACAGCCCCCTGAGCCAGCGGAAGAGGGCTGTCCCCAACCTCGATCCTTGTCTTCTCATAGAAATGAATTTATACAAGAGACCTTGCCTGCGTTGTGAAAAGCCAATTTATTAAAGCATTTAAAGCATGCACCTTTATTGATAAAAGCAAAAGCAAGCAAACCTATACACCTGGCTTAAGAAGCACATCTGAAGAGCAGGTTGGATGGGAGTCTGAGGCATTATATTCCCTCCTGTCTATAGGTCTCAAAATTCCTCTGCTGAATATTTTGGTACAGATTAATTCTCAAGATCCCCCCACCCCTGCTGTTTGTTGTTGTTGTTGTTGTAGTTGTTTTGGCCTTCCCAGAAATCATGAGACACACCTGGCAACTTTATCTTGCCAAGTCTGGAGACTGCTGGCTTCTCTGCTGAGGGAGTAAAACTGCCCTTTTTCCCTTTCCCCTTTCCTTCTCCCTTTCTGCATTCTCTAATTAGGGAGGTTTTGTTAACCATTTGCTCTCCTGTGCTTGGCTGGGGAAGATAATGGCCTGTTAGTTACAAGCTGGCTGCAAACTGCCCATACTGTTTGCCTTGTTTTAACTTTCCTGTCTTAGTTTCCCTATTTCTCCTGCCCTGGAATCCTGTAACAGAATAATATTACGTGGCTGAATTCTCAGCGTTTGTAAAATATTTTCATTAAACTATACAATTTGATCCCAACATATTTGTAGTGGTCATTTTTTCCTTTTGGTCATTATAGTGAAGGGTAGTAGACTTTGCCACCTCAGAATATGTCACTTTGGTATAAGGATTATTTTGAGCTGAAGGCAACTGAAAAGCAGATACAAGAAGAGCTCTTTATTTCCTCAAAAGAGAACATAAATTTTCAAAGATTTCCCTTCTTGCACATGAGGAACCTACACAACCAACTTTACTAATTGGTCTTTACCTACCATATGTTTCTCATATATTTGCCTTTCCATAATTTGATGCCTGTAAATACTTAAGGTCCTTTTCTTTTTGTCGTTTACATAAAAATTTATTGTTCATTTGTTAGGATGCTCTAGCCACCTTTGTGAGTTACTCATCCCTGAGTTTCTCTCTTGTATATATGATATACATATTAACAAACTTTTTAGTTTTTCTCTTGCTAATCTTTTGTTACACAGCCCCAGCAGAAAACCTAAAGGATAGAAAGAAAAAAATTCCTTCCCCTACAACCTTTAACTGTCCAACCACTCCATATATTGTTGGAGGGGTTATTGATGTTATGCATATTTCTCCCCTTAGCGCTTTTATTGTTTTTAAAATTTTTTGTTGATTTTTGAGAGGGATGGAGGGGGAGAGAGAGAGAGAGAGAGAGAGAGACATGATTTGTGGTTCCACTTTTTTATGCATTCATTGAGTCTTGTATGTGTCCTGATGGGGATCCAACCCGCAACCTTGGCTTTCTGGAGGACGTTCTAACCAACTGAGCTACCCAGGCACGGACTCCTCCTTGGTGCTTTTTTTTTTAAACCTAGACTACTGAACATGGCCAGTAGAAATCGTAACTATAGACTGGAATACTGCAAAGTAACAGTCACCAACACTTAGCTGTACCCTCATCTCAGAAAATTTCATTTATCCTTGATAAGCGACTTTTCTCCTAAATGATTCTGTCTCCTGGAGACCCTCTACTGCAGCGGTTCTCAACCTGTGGGTCGCCAACCTGTGGGTCACGACCCCTTTGGGGGTCGAACAACCCTTTCACAGGGGTCGCCTAAGACCATCGGAAAACACATATATAATTACTATTGTTTTGTGATTAATCACTATGCTTTAATTATGTTCAATTTGTAACAATGAAAATACATCCTGCATATCAGATATTTACATTACGATTCATAACAGTAGCAAAATTACAGTTATGTAGTAGCAACAAAAATAATTTTATGGTGGGGGTCACCACAACATGAGGAACTGTATTAAAGGGTCGCGGCATTAAGAAGGTTGAGAACCACTGCTTACTGGGTATGGAGCCCTCAAAGGGGTATGGGCCCTGACCAGGAATAAACCTGTGACCTTTTGGTGCATGGGAAGACAACCCAGCCCCGGCTCCCCCTCAGTGCTTCTAAACATATGGGAGCGGGATCCAGCATTTCTCATTTGTTTACAGATGTTGTTACTGGGAAACCCCCTGTTGGGCTGGGCTGCCTGTCCGCTGTGTCTAATAACTAAGGCAGGGTTGAATCATATAAGGCATTTACTGAGAAGGCTAGCCAACCAAGAAGACAGGGAGCTTACAAGCATTCAAATCCTGTCTTACAGCTAGGTGCGAGGGACAGGATTATAAAGGGGAAGGGGCTAGAATAAATGGAATGCAGCTATATGTAGTCCTGGAGGTCCGCAGAAGTCAGCTATTGTTCTTAATCATCAGGTGATGAGATGATGTTTTGACTCTTGGTGGGTCGGTCTGACCACGCTTATAAGTTCTGCTTGCCAGATTGACAGCTGAGTCACCTCCTTAATCGATTTGCACTAGCCTTAAAAAGGAAACTTCAGAAAAATTTAACCCCCTACTCACAAATAAGAAACTTAACCCCTATTCACATAAGTATGTGTTCTAAGGTTTAAAATATGATTATTTTTCAAATTAATTTAGGTGCTCTATCAGATCCTAAGTCCCCCTATCAATATGAGAGTTGAAACTATTTGAAATCTTTAAAATGCTTAACACAAAGTATTAAGTTTTAAGTACCAAGACCCCAGTTTAGTGTTGACAGAATTTAAGGCAAGTGATTGTTTCAAACTTGGCCCCAAACTCTCTCGTCTTAATTTTAAAAAAAAAACAACCCACAAAAACAACAAAAAAACAAAAACACAACAAAAACGTTTAACTTGTAAAGATATCAGGAGACTATGCACAGGTGCATAGGTTTGGGGGAATCCGGAGAAACCTGCCCTAACAGATCACTCTAAGTAACCTCAACAGACCTGAGCTCTGCAGACCAGGATTTAAAATACCAGGATTCCGCGCACACGCGGCACACGCCGCCCTGTCGCGTGGCATTGTGGGATTTGTAGTCCCCACCTGCCTCCCGGTTGGTAATGCGCAGCTCAGCCAGGGCTCAGGAAAAACGCGGCCTTGGCCAGGGCCGGATTTGGGGCGCCTGGGCAGAGCGGGCGGGCGTGTGGCTTTTCCCGAAATCAATAAAAAAAAAAAGAAACGAATCATTTCTTGAACTAAAACGAATTCTCCGTTTCTATAATCCATGCCCACTTCTTGGATTGCATTTATTCTATAATCTTTCATCCTTTTTCTTATAACTCTAACTATGTTGATGATCATAAATCAATGTCTCCAGGTGTGTCCTTTAAACTGGGCATCAATTCTAAATTTTCATCTGTTTATTGGAAATTTCTACTCAGATATCCCATTATCACTATGAGTATGTTCACACCAAACTGAAAATCTTCCCACTCCAACTAGCTCTATGGTTCTATTTCCTTGCCATTTTGAACTATGTGGACAAAGTAAGAGAGTTATTATTATTTCAAATGGAAAAGGGAGTTTTATGAAATAACTTTTTGAAAGGCAGACAAGGTCTATGGTCAAAATGATCTCTCCCAAAGAAAGCTAACACAATAACCCTTTGTTTCCAGCAGAATTACTCAACCTTACTCTAGCTTTCCTGATAACTTTAAGAAAGTGTATAATCGCCCAAAGTGTTGCTCAGTGGTTGAGCGTGGACCTATGAAATAGGAGGTCATGATTGCATTCCTGGTCAGGGCACATGCCAGAGTTGCCACTGGAGCCCCAGTAGGGGGCGTGCAGGGGGCAGCCTGTCAATGATTCTCTCTCCCTCTGAAATCAATAAAAATATATTTAAAAAAAGAAAATTTACATGTCAAATTTCTACCTCATTTCCTTTGTCACTGCTTTACTATCATGATAAAAGCACAGTATGAGATCAGTCCTAGGTGGCAATATTAAAGGGAGGGGTCTAGTAACAAAAAAGCCACTAATTGGGGGGTTAGTCATACATACTCAGAGAAGAAGCCTGGCCTTCGCCTCCAGAAAGATAAAGGATGCAAACTTCAGCTCTGACAGTTATCACCAGCCCTATATCCCCTCTGGGGGTGTATCCTCCGCTGTAAAACAGAAGGTGGCCACAGCCTTTATCTTGCAGAGCTGTTAAAATTGCAGGTAGCATATACAAAACACCTGGCTCCTAACTGTGATTACTATCGTTATCGTCCCTAAAGCAGCCATTTTAACACATATAAAGAAGCGTTAAATTGCTAAGTCCCTCCTGCTATCAAGGACAGACATAAACCTATTATTTTAAGTAACATCTCTGAACCCTAAGAATTTTTTTCTTTGAGGCTCTTGCATCCTTCCCAGTGGTCTCGCCTTGGCAGGTCTGCTCAGGGGGCGGGAGAGGTCTCCGTGCGCGCTTTGGCCTGGCGACAGGCCTGAGAATAACTAAAAAACGGAGATCGCATTTGTTTTGTTTGAGCGCATCAGCATCTCCAAGGCGAGATAATAGGTCCGGAGGGAGGGAGGGAGGGGACTCGGGATTTCTCACCTGTGCCGGCGCGGCAGGAGGGAGGTCGGCAAGCTCGGCTAAGCCACCACCGGGAGCACCAGGCCGCCCCACG
>NW_005371555.1:828315-830844 GCF_000412655.1 Myotis brandtii
ACCCTCCCTCACCCTGGCGCAGCTTTCCTGGGTCCGCGGGCCTGAAACCACTGCAGGCTCCGCGCCTCCGCGTATCCCGGCAACGGGGGCGGGGCGGAAGAGGCCCCTCCTCCTGACTGGCCAATCCTTGGCCTCGACTCCTAGTACCTCCTAGCCAAGCGAGAGTTAAAAGTTCTCGCGAGATTTGAGGACCTCCAGACTTTTCTGCAAAGAATGGAAGACGGCAAGTTGACTGGGAGAGAGTATTTTTTATTTGAAAACCTGGTGGGTTTTGTTTCAAATAATCAGAACAACCGCTCGGATTGTGTGTCTGACCTGTACTCACAAATTTTATTACATCCCTTTGTACCCTCCGGTCTGTTACCTTGTAATACGTTGTTTTGTTCTAATGTTTTGATTTTTTTAGAGAGGAAGGAAGAAGGAGAGATGGAAACATCCCTGATGGGGAAACACCAACTCGCTGCCTTTTGCACTCCCCCTGCTGGGGATCGAGCCTGCAACCCGGGCAGGTGCCTGCCTGGGAACCCAACCGGGGACCTCTTGGTTCATGCGTCACGAAACTGAACCCCTGAGCCACAGCAGCCGGGCAGTACGTTGAGTTTTTAATAAAAATTGTGTGATGTTATTCTGTGGGAGGCAGCATTGCACAGACTTCTTACTTCCAGAAAATGGTATTTTTCCTTCCTTTTGGGACTGCTGCACATCGTACACAAATACAGCCTTAAGTATGGATGCAATTCTGGTGCCTTCGGTTCCTCCTCATCTTATTGGAAGCTGCAAATCTTTAAGCTTCCTTTCAGAGTTCTTTTGATTCACGTTTGTGAGAATGGCTGAAAAAAATTGCAAGTCGTTCTTTAAAAAATTATTTTAAAATCGGTGTTTTTAAAAAGAAAGCCACTATAAGAAATACCGCACCTCTCTAATAAAATAACTTGCAGTTTATTTTCTTCAGTCTTCCTACATATAGACGGACCTTAAAGGTTATTGCAGGTGATAGGGGTCCGGTTACACAGCTACCGTCATCGCATGTGTGTCCATCGGACTTGGAGCATTTTTCACGTTATTTCCCACTCACATACATTATTTACATCCAACTTTATTATGTGCCTGCGTTTAAGTAGTTTAAAATCAACGCCATACCAAGTTGTTACAGACACCTCGCACCAATACCAGAGACGTGTTACCAGGCAAGACAGCCCCCTGAGCCAGCGGAAGAGGGCTGTCCCCAACCTCGATCCTTGTCTTCTCATAGAAATGAATTTATACAAGAGACCTTGCCTGCGTTGTGAAAAGCCAATTTATTAAAGCATTTAAAGCATGCACCTTTATTGATAAAAGCAAAAGCAAGCAAACCTATACACCTGGCTTAAGAAGCACATCTGAAGAGCAGGTTGGATGGGAGTCTGAGGCATTATATTCCCTCCTGTCTATAGGTCTCAAAATTCCTCTGCTGAATATTTTGGTACAGATTAATTCTCAAGATCCCCCCACCCCTGCTGTTTGTTGTTGTTGTTGTTGTAGTTGTTTTGGCCTTCCCAGAAATCATGAGACACACCTGGCAACTTTATCTTGCCAAGTCTGGAGACTGCTGGCTTCTCTGCTGAGGGAGTAAAACTGCCCTTTTTCCCTTTCCCCTTTCCTTCTCCCTTTCTGCATTCTCTAATTAGGGAGGTTTTGTTAACCATTTGCTCTCCTGTGCTTGGCTGGGGAAGATAATGGCCTGTTAGTTACAAGCTGGCTGCAAACTGCCCATACTGTTTGCCTTGTTTTAACTTTCCTGTCTTAGTTTCCCTATTTCTCCTGCCCTGGAATCCTGTAACAGAATAATATTACGTGGCTGAATTCTCAGCGTTTGTAAAATATTTTCATTAAACTATACAATTTGATCCCAACATATTTGTAGTGGTCATTTTTTCCTTTTGGTCATTATAGTGAAGGGTAGTAGACTTTGCCACCTCAGAATATGTCACTTTGGTATAAGGATTATTTTGAGCTGAAGGCAACTGAAAAGCAGATACAAGAAGAGCTCTTTATTTCCTCAAAAGAGAACATAAATTTTCAAAGATTTCCCTTCTTGCACATGAGGAACCTACACAACCAACTTTACTAATTGGTCTTTACCTACCATATGTTTCTCATATATTTGCCTTTCCATAATTTGATGCCTGTAAATACTTAAGGTCCTTTTCTTTTTGTCGTTTACATAAAAATTTATTGTTCATTTGTTAGGATGCTCTAGCCACCTTTGTGAGTTACTCATCCCTGAGTTTCTCTCTTGTATATATGATATACATATTAACAAACTTTTTAGTTTTTCTCTTGCTAATCTTTTGTTACAGAGCCCCAGCAGAAAACCTAAAGGATAGAAAGAAAAAAATTCCTTCCCCTACAACCTTTAACTGTCCAACCACTCCATATATTGTTGGAGGGGTTATTGATGTTATGCATATTTCTCCCCTTAGCGCTTTTATTGTTTTTAAAATTTTTTGTTGATTTTTGAGAGGGATGGAGGGGGAGAGAGAGAGAGAG
>NW_005371555.1:833137-836973 GCF_000412655.1 Myotis brandtii
GAGACCACGGGCGCTCGGGGCGCGCGGTGGGAGCCACCGGGTGGGAGGAGCAGCGGGTTGCGGGGGCCAGGGACCTGCTTTCGTGTCCCGATTTGACCACTAGGGAGCGGGTGACCTTGGACGAACTTCTTCCCTCTTGGGGCTTCAGTTTTTGGACGACGATGTCGCGCGTTGCTTTGAGATTTTGGAAACTGATGGACGCCCCGTGCACCCTCCTCCATGAGGCCGTGTGAACGCATCTGCTCTAGGATGTGCTCTGTAGTCTTCCTTCAGTTCTCAAACATGGCCCTGCAGAAAGTTGTCCAAGTCAGAGTTTCTTAGTCTGGGGTCTGCGATGGGCTTCGATGGAGGGGAGGAGATCTCTCACATGTTCTGTGGATGTGTGGGGGATGTGCTGCTTTTTGAGGAGAGAAAGTCCATTGCCTCCTCCCTCACAAATAAAGGCACAAAAGGTTAAGCTCCAGTGCAAATCAAGTTCAAGAGTTCAGCCTTGATTTGGCTGATTGTCACCGGAAAACAGATTTCAGTTCAGAAAGAGAAAAATTGGAGCGGAGTTACTTTGTTAGCGCCCCTCCCCCCCCATCAGTAGGGGTTTCACACGGAGTTTGGGTTATCCATAAATTCAGATGGTAACTATGGGTTGAGTGCCCTCTAATTTGTTTGAAATCTTGAAGGAGAAGAGGACAGACAAGTTCTCTTATGTTTCAAAGAACTTGCTTATAATGTGGAAGGGAAGATGGATAAAAAAAAAAACAATAGAAAAATAATTACATATTTGGCCTGAGGAAAACAAGTATCCATATAGAGTTGAATGAAGAGAGATGTTAGAGAAGGAAGCCTCTCTGAGGAGGTGTTTTCTTTTCTTTTTAAAAAAATGTATTTTATTGATTTTTTACAGAGAGGAAGGAAGAGGGATAGAGAGTTAGAAACATCGATGAGAGAGAAACATCGATCAGCTGCCTCCTGCACACCCCCTACTGGGGATGTGCCCGCAACCAAGGTACATGCCCTTGACCAGAATCGAACCTGGGACCCTTCAGTCCGCAGGCCGACGCTCTATCCACTGAGCCACACTGTTAGGGCTTTCTTTTCTTTTTTCAATCTGACACATGGAGCTTGTCATGGGAGCCAGGAATAAGGAAGGCAAATTGGAAGAGCACTGTAGGTGGCGGGAGGGACACACTCAGAGGCCCTGGACTGAGCAAGAAGACCGCCCCTTTGTGCAGGAGGGAATGAGCTGTGAGGTGGGGCAAGTCTTTGAGGGCAGAGGAAAGGGTTGTCCTAGTTCAAAGCCTTTATTTAAAGGGTTTCAAGCAAGGAGCAGCACGATTCCATTTACCTGTTGAGAAGTTCCTGAGAGCTGCCGGTGGAGAACGGATTGCAAAGGGGTAAATGTGGAAGTGGATCATTTTGGAGGCGTTTGCAGTAGTGTAGCCAGGACGTGATAGACTAGCCTAGGGCCATGGTCGGCAAACTGGGGCTCGAGAGCCACATGCGGCTCTTTGGCCCCTTGAGTGTGGCTCTTCCTAAGCCTTAGGAGTACCTAATTAAGTTAATAACAATGTACCTACCTTATATAGTTTAAGTTTAAAAAATTTGGCTCTCAAAAGAAATTTCAATCATTGTACTGTTGATATTTGGCTCTGTTGACTAATGAGTTTGCCGACCACTGCCCTAGGGTATTGTAGAGCAAACTCCTGTATTGAACTGGAGATGGCTTCTAAAGGTCTCTTCTAAGGTTGTGTGATACTCCAGACCACCTCGTAATAGTAGTGTGTGTTTGAAGACGATTACTGTTAACGTGTACATCTAAAATGGTGGTCAGTAGAAGCACATGCCCACTAGGATGTAAACGTTGACGTGAGGAGTATCTGAAGGGGATGCCAGTTGCCATGGCTCCATCTGTGCATGTTGTGTATGAGTGTGCTAGGTTGACAAGAACTTAAATCACTGGAGTGATTATGTTTACCAGGAACTTGAGGAACTTGGGGCTGAAATGATCCTCTATCTGAAAACTGGTTCTTTCGTTTAACTCATGTTGGTTTTTTTTCTTAGTTTTTCAAAATTTATTTATGTATTTTTTCACCTAACACTGAGAGCCTGCATTGTGCCAGGCACAGGGCAAGATGGTAGGTGATTAGAGAGATAAGATAGTTTTACTTCTCATTTCCAGTTGCTTAGGGTAGAGCATCTCACAGTCACTGGGTGATGAACTTCTTACACATCCCAAACTAGCGTGTCTCAACCATACTTTTAGTGTTGTGAAAGTGTCCTCAGGCTGATAATCCTGACGATTTTTATTTCATTGCATATTAATACAACAATGAAGCGCTGTAAAATGTTTGAAGAAGTAGTTAATGAAGGTTGTTTTCCTTAGGTTTCTGGATCAGGTAGTGTAGGGGTGGACTGGAAATGATGGGGGAATTTAGTTTCAGGGATGCAAAATAGTTCGAGGGTGGACTAGATACCTCATCTTTCACAAAAGCCTATTGGGAACCCCCAAAATACCTGGGCATTCTGAAAGTCCTTCAGAAAGGAGACATATTTTTCTCTCTGGGTTTTTTTCTTTTTGGTTGTACATTAAACTGAACCAGTCAGCATACCATTCTTTGAGATTGCTTCAGGCCGCTATAAGCCCACTTAAGATTAAACTGGATTTCTCAAGTCTATCACAACTATTGCTTTGCCTTTTGAAAACTATCCATATTTGAAAGACACAACCACAGATTTTACATCCTGCATTAAATCTCTCCTGACTATGCCATGGTCTCATAAACACGCATCACTTTGGGACCTTAGACAAATACTTCTGTGGGGTTTGTTAATAAATCAGAGCAAGTCCCTTCCCACTCCCCATTTCCCTTTCTTGGAGGCAAAATTTTCATCTCCTAATAACTGCTTATTTTTTATTTTACTTATCTCTATAGAAAATGCTGTACAGTCACATGCTGCTTAACTAGGGGGATACATTCTGAGAAAAGTGTTGATAGGTGATTTCGCTGTGGGAACCTCAGAGTTCACATACACTAATCTAAATGATATAGCCAGACTACACACCTAGACTATATGCTCTTAAGATACAGTCCTGTGCAGCATGTTTCTGTACAAAACAACACGAGATTAAATCATGCACAGAGAAAATGATACAAATTCAGAGACGCCATAAACAGATGTATGAGGCTCCTGCAGTGTAACACAGCATACTGTTTTACAGCAAACTTATTTTTATAAGTAGAGTATACTCTAAAATAATGATAAAAAGCATACTATAGTAAATACATAAACCAGTTATGTGACTTTTATTACCATTATCAAGTACATAATTGTATGTGCTGTACTTCTATATGAATGGTAGGTTTGTTTACACCAGCATCACTACAGATATGTAATCCACTCCATTGTAATCTTATGGGATTACATCACATGCAGTCCAATTGACTGAAACATTATGCAGTGCATGACTATATTGCTATTTCTTTTTATTTTTAAAACTAGAGGCCCGGTGCACAAGAATTTGTGCACTCGGGGGGAGGAGAGGGGGTCCCTCAGCCCGGCCTGCACCCGTTTGCAGTCCAGGACCCCTTGGGGGATGTCCACCTGTTGACTTAGGCCCACTCCCCGGGGGATCAGGCCTAAACTTGCAGTCAGATATCCTTATGGCAGCCAGGGAGCCCTTGGGGGATGTCCGACTAAAGCAGGGGTGGGCAAACTTTTTGACTCGAGGGCCACAATGGGTTCTTAAACTGGACCGGAGGGCCGGAACAAAAGCATGGATGGAGTGTTTGTGTGAACTAATATAAATTCAAAGTAAACATCATTAAATAAAAGGGTACGGT
>NW_005371555.1:839105-840082 GCF_000412655.1 Myotis brandtii
TGATAGGGACTGGGGATCAAGCCAGCAACTGAGGTACATGCCCTTGACTGGAATCGAACCTGGGACCCTTCAGTCCACGGGCTAATGCTCTATCCACTGAGCAAAACAGGCTGCAGCTTAATTCATTTACTTTTAATCTATATGTGTCTTTATACATAAAGTGGGTTTTGTTTTTGATTCACCCTCATAATCTGTCTTTTAATTGGTGCATTTATGCCACTGACTTTCAGAGTGCTTACTGATACAGTTACTGCCATATCAGGCGTCTTCTGGGGCTTCCGGGGCCGGTCTTCGGCCCGGGATCGGATCCTATCACAGGCAGCAGGCAGGTGGCTCCTGGGGTCGCCCACGGGGGCCTGATGGCGGCTTGCGCTAGTGGCTGGCGCTGTCCAGTCTGCAGTATGCAAATTAGCTGCCATCTTTGTTGGCGGTTAATTTGCATATCTCGCTGATTAGCCAATAGGAGGCATAGCGAAGGTACAGTCAATTACCATGTTTGTCTATTTGATAGGATAGTGTATTTCAGGTATTTTCTATAGATCTTATTGTGGAATATGAGAATTTAGCTCTCTTTTCACCTTCTGCCAATGCCCATCACAAATGCCCTTAAATTAACTTAATTGAAACTGAATCAGTATTGTGACTGTACATAGTCTGTGTGCACCTAAGCTATGGAGTAAACTGATAACTTCACAATTTTATGATCTCCCTATAGCTACTAATTGCCTTATTTTGGGTTTTCATTTGCTTAATTTTCTATGTATCACTAATTCAGCTTTAAATACTAGTTGTTTATCTCTCTCCTTTCAAGACTTTAGACATGCTGGATATTTTACAGTTTCCTTTTTCTTTTGGTGAAAACTTTCTGACCTGCTCTCTCTGCCCCTGGTACACAACTAATCCTTGGACCTCCCTTTATTGTCATCTCCTTTATTCCCTTTTGGACCTCTTGTGTTTTATTTATTTATTTATTTATT
>NW_005371555.1:840323-841542 GCF_000412655.1 Myotis brandtii
TATCTGCAGTTTTTTTTTTTGTTTTGTTTTTTTTTAATGTTTTTTTTTGATTTTTTACAGAGGGGAAGGGAGAGAGATAGAGAGTTAGAAACATCGATGAGAGAGAAACATCGATCAGCTGCCTCCTGCACATCTCCTACTGGGGATGTGCCCGCAACCCAGGTACATGCCCTTGACCGGAATCGAACCTGGGACCTTTCAGTCCGCAGGCCGACGCTCTATCCACTGAGCCAAACTGGTTTCGGCATATTTTTAAAATATATGTTGTTATTGATTTCTTAGAGGAAAGGAGAGGGATAATTCTTTATATCCCTCTCAGCAACTAACCACCTTCCATATAGTATGTCATAATCTGTTGTTAGACTTGTTATGTAAGGCAGTGATGCTAAGTGACTAAATGTGTAAGAAATTGGTAATCTTTCTAATCCCCAGGGAGGTGATGTGCTGTGTCCCTAGAGCAGTCATTTATACATAGCTGTATTAGTTCCTATGGTTTGCATATTGAGAATGATTGATATTCTATTTAGATACACATACTATACCAGTGATGGCGAACCTTTTGAGCTCGGTGTGTCAGCATTTTGAAAACCCTAACTTAACTCTGGTGCCGTGTCACATATAGAAATTTTTTGATATTTGCAACCATAGTAAAACAAAGACTTATATTTTTGATATTTATTTTACATATGTAAATGCCATTTAACAAAGAAAAATCAACCAAAAAAATGAGTTCGCGTGTCACCTCTGACACATGTGTCATAGGTTCGCCATCACTGTACTATACTGATGGGTACTAAGTTTATGTTTGATAATGTGAAAATGTCCTCAGTGTTTAAGGCTTATTGATAGTGGGTTCCATTATCTAATTGCATGAATGGTTTCACTTCACCACGGATTTCTCAGGGTAACAATTACTGGTAAGTAGAAATGAAAATGGAGGATGAGGAAAGCAACGTAATATATTTGTTTCCTTCCCTTTCTTTCCTTGTTCTTCTGTTCTTCCTGTTAGTTAACTGTTATTAATGAAAACCTAATTAAACTTTTCCAAAGGTGATATAAGTCTTTGTAGTAGCTGATATACACTGAGTGGCCAGATTATTATGACCACCTGACGTTTGTAGGCAAATTAGCTATAATTTCACGCTGAAGTTGCTAGAGGGCCAGACCATTATAAATAGGGAAGCAGGTTGTTTACCACGACAGTAGAAGTGATTTTTTT
>NW_005371555.1:841780-860463 GCF_000412655.1 Myotis brandtii
CCCACATGCATGAGTACAACCCTTCAAGCTGGTGGGGGCAGTGTTATGGTTTGGGGCATGTTTTCCTGGCATGACTTAGGCCCTTTAATTTGTGTGGAACAACATCTGAATAGCACAACATACCTAAGTATTGTTGATGATCAGTAATTAATAAATAATATATGATCAGGTTCATCCTATCATGTTGATGGCGTATCCCAATGGAGATGGCTTCTTCCAACAAGACAATGCGCCATGCCATGGTGCTCATATTGTGCAGGAGTGGTCTCAAGAACATGAGGGAGACTTTACCTTGCTTAGATGGCCCCCACAATCACCAGATCTCAATCCAATTGAGCATTTGTGGGATGAAGTTAAAAGATCCATCAGGCAGCTGGTTCCACAACCATCAAATCTCACAGAACTGGACAGTGCTATTCATCAGGCATGGTGTCAGATTTCTCGCATCACCTTTCAACATCTTGTGGAGTCACTGTCAAGAAGAATCGCCGCAGTATTGAAGGCAAAAGGTGGCCCAACGAAGTACTGATGGGGTGGTCATAATAATCTGGCCACTCAGTGTATATTAGCTATTTAATATTTAAAACAATAGATACTTGAAATAGTGTGCACTCTGTAAAGTTCAACCTAGACACTAAATGAAATGAGTACTTTGACAACTATGTCCTAGGCTATGTTAGAGAACAATTGTATGTCTTATTTATTATCATGTCTTTCTAGTCCTAACAGGGGCTTCACAGAAATGCACTGTATGAGTGGCCACTCCAATTTTGTATCTTGTGTATGCATCATACCTTCAAGTGACGCACATCCTCATGGACTAATCGCCACTGGAGGAAATGACCATAATATTTGCATTTTCTCACTGGAGAGCCCAGCACCACTTTACATACTAAAAGGTCACAAAAATGCTGGTGAGTATAGTGCTTTGGTGTGTTTCTATTTGAAAAAAAAATTATCCATTTGAAAGTAAAATTTACAGATAATTCCTGTTTTTTGTTTGTTTGTTTGTTTTTATATTTGTTAACCTATTGCTAATAGGCTTGGTAGTAAAATCCTTTTTTGGATCAGAATTTTGTTCTATAAATTCTGTTACAGATTTTCTGTTATTAGTAAAGTTTATTATGCTTACACAGGGGTGGACAAAAGTAGATTTAAGTGGTAATACAAATAATACAGTAATTAATAAATAATATATGAATAAACTGTGTTTCCCATACTCACAACTGTAAACCTACTTTTTGTCCACCGCTGTATTTTTAAAAAGTAAAGTGTTCAGCCCAGCCAATGTGGCTCAATGGTTGAGTGTAGACCTATGAACCAGGAGGTCATGGTTTGATTTCCGGTCAGGGCATGTGCCCAGCTTGCTGGCTCGATCCCCAGTAGGGGGCGTGCAGGAGGCAGCTGATCGGTGATTCTCTCTCATCATTTTATATCTCTCCCTTTCTGAAATCAATCAAAAAATATTTTTATAAAAAGACTAAAATGTTCAGTTATAAAAGGAAGAGGTGTATAATTTTGATACACTTTGTGATTTTGGATTTTCAGCTATTTTGTGCAAGGAATTTACTGAAGAAACCTAAGAGTATTTTTAAATCTTCTGACTGTTATGTCTATTTATACAGCAAAAACAGATGTGTTTATAGCTCTGGTGTCATTATTGAAGAGGAATACTTTTGAATATCATTTTCTGTGATTTGTGTATACTATTTCTGATTCTGGAATTCCTGAATTTGTGTATGGCTTAGCAGCTCTTTGTTATAAAATGAAGTTTAATCAGTGGAGTATGTGCACTTATTTTTTAATGTATCTAGAATAGTTTGGAACATCTGTAAGCAAATAGTATGGCCCATAAAAACTTTAAACTTAATTTCAGTGAGTTTATAAAATGTTTTTGTATGTATGTATGTGAAATCTTCAATACAGAGTGATAAAGATTTTTTTTTAACTTTCTTCTAGAAATCTTCACTATATACAAAAGTAGAGTGGCCAGGCAAAATCTCATTTCTTATTATCAGATATCCAGTGAATGCTTACATTTACCCAGTTGTCTCATAAATGTTTTTTTACACTTTGTTTCACTGGTGAGCCAAACAAGGTTCACATGTCTTTCAGTCTGTCATTCTGTTTCCCTTTTCCCTCTCCATTGGAAACCAGCTTATTTTACCTGTAGAATGTCCAGCAATCTGAACTTTGCTGATTAGAGCCTTTTCGTTCCCTTTAACATGTTCCTCAGTCCCCCATATGTCTTGTAAGCTATTAGTTAAATCTAGAAGCTTGAACAAGTACAAATTCAAGTTTCTGGCAAGAACACTTTATAAGAAGTATTGTGTATTTAACACATCCATCCGGAGATACATAAATATCTCTTTTTGTGATGTTGAGATTGGTCAGTGGGTTCTAGTGTTGTACATCCATTCATTATAAAATTCCCATCAGCTTTTTAGCGCCTATTGATGATCATTGCATAGATCCAGTATTTCATTAATATTTGCAAAATGACTGTACTCTAATTATGTCATTATTTCTGCATTTAATAACTAGCACTTTTCTATATAGAACTTTTCCACATCAACTCTTTGGTTACCATGTGAGAATTTTATATAGAGAAGCCAGGTTAAATGCTTTCCTTGCCCCCTCTCCCACTTCTTTTACTGGGTTTCAAAATAAGTTGGCTCCCTAACATTTTTTTTCCCTTTTTGATTTCTCAAATTGTCCCACATTTGGCCATTGGGATCTTTTAAATGGGCTCCTGTGACCAGAGAATAAATCTCCATCTCCTGCAGTGAGTGAGGATGCACTTTCCTGACACTGTAGGCTGAGAGGAGAGATCTAGTGTTTCACTGTGTTGTGTGCAGACTGAATCACTCTTCTAATTTTTCAGGTCCTTTGCTTAGCCCATCCTTCATGGAACCAACAGTGGCTGCATACTGAGCCTCATAGTTGCAGTACCCTGTCACTCTACTCCTGAGTTCCTCTTGTGCGTGTTTAAATTATAACAGGGGTGGGCAACCTTTTTGTGAGTGCGTGCCAAAACCAGCAAAATCTCTGACTCAAAATTCTTCTGTGTGCCAACCCTAATTTTTTGAGAACATGTTATGCCTGCTTGATATCTCTTAAGGTGTATGTATGTGAAGAACCTTGAAGAAATAATAAAATTCATTCGAGCAACAAAAACACAGTATATGATGATGAAAAATACATTTATTTTTTAATGTATACATGTACACTGATAGTCCGACAGAAAACTTTATGACTCCGTTTGATATTATCAGTGGGACTTTTGCTGCTGCATCACTGATGACAGAGATTTTACATCAGGTTTATATTTCGTGACCTTAAGAGATATGCAGGAGCTACTACTTTCATCTGTCAGGCTACTCCTATTATGAGACTTAACAAAATTCATCACTGAGAACAAAGATTCACAAGCATATGTGGATGAAACCAAAACACTGGTCGGATCTAGGAAGGCAGGGAGAGTTAAGGCAGAGGCATAGAAATTGCTCTTCCCCTCTCTCGTCAATCCATGTCTATGGTCTTTAAGAAAACTTGTTATGTAAAATTATTTATTTATCTAAGATGCACCTACACTGAATTTATCTGAAAAATAAAAAAGTCGATATTAAGAAAAAAATTGTAAATGGAAGATTATAAGAGAGGGTTTTGCGTGCCAGCAAAAGTTACTAGCGTGCCATGTTTGGCACGCGTGCCAGTGGTTGCCCACCCCTGAATTATAACCTTCCTCCATTTATGCTAAAGCAGTTATGCTAGTTTCAGTCTTCTTTGGCCTTGTAGATTAATACCATTTATAGCATTACTGCAGACAGTCTGCCATTTTTAATCAGAATTCTGTCTTTTTTCCCCCATGTTTTTAGATGACTCTTCATTTATAATTTTTAGCCTGTATAATTTTACATCAATAAAACATTTAATTAACTATTTCATTACTATTGAACACTTAGTTCCAGGATTTTTTGGTCATAAAGTGACCCTAAGTATCTATATAAACAGCATTTCAAAATCATTTGCATTGCCTTCTTATGTGGTTTCTTAGATTGTGCAACCCACCTAATCCTGTTCCCTCATTTACAGACGATGAACCTGAGGTTGAGTATATCCCTGTGGTCAGCTCAGAAGTGTCATCTGTAGTACTTGCATCAGGCAGTCTGACAACAGTCTTGATCAGTGCACACTTCTGCATCTCCATTGAGTTAAGCCTTATTTGGCTAATATACTATCACTGTGTTTTTTAAATTGCAATGCTTTAATAACTAACAAGATTGAACTTTTTCTATATGAATGCCTTTTTTTTCCTTTAGTTTGTAGTCTTTCATCTGGAAAATTTGGGACATTACTTAGTGGCTCATGGGACACCACTGCTAAAGTCTGGCTGAATGACAAATGCATGATGACCTTACAGGTACAGTAGTTCTGTGTGAATGTGCTAGATAATAATTAAGTGCGATGACTCAGTGGCAACTTAAATTAATATCCACTTTACTTTCAGGGTCATACAGCTGCAGTCTGGGCTGTAAAGATCTTACCTGAACAGGGCTTAATGTTAACTGGATCAGCAGACAAGACTATTAAACTGTGGAAAGCTGGAAGATGTGAGAGGACTTTTTCAGGTAATACAGAGTAGACAACTTTTATAATCTCATTGCTTCATAGGTTTAGAAGCTTGAAAGTGGTAGTTGAAAAACATCACCCACATATCTCTGTTTTTTTTAATCCCCACCCAAGGATATGTTTTATTGATTTTTTTTTTAAGAGAGGAGAAGAGAGAAATGAACATCAGTTGGTTGTGTGTGCCCCCCCCCCCCCCACCACACACACACACACACACACACACACACACACACACAAGGCCCCACTGGAGATCAAACCTGCAACCTAGGTATGTGCCCTCACCAGCAACCTTTTGGTGCATGGGACAATGCTCCAACCAAGCCACACAGGCCAGGACACCCACATATCTTTTTACGATATAATGAGACCTCTCATTAAACAACCAGATTGAATAGTAAATAGGTATCTGATAGGCTCTAATGTGTGCATGTGCTTCTATAAACTATATATATGTAATTTGTGGATGCATTATGTTTTTTCTTGTCCTTTGAACATGTTCAGTTTGAAACTTCAAAGCATAAGCCTTATTGATGATAGAGCATTAGTGTTAGCTTCATCTATATGAAGGAATACATAAGTGCTTTTATTAATATTGAAGTACATTTGAAGTACATTGTTTATTAATACATTTCAAGCTCTATGTGGTGGTTTAGGTGGGTAGTCTTTTTAAATCTCAGCTATTAAATAACTTCTACACTGAGGCATCTTCTGTGTAATATTAGTATTGCTGATTTATCTGTGGGGCACTTAGATTTTTTGTATGAATTTTTTTCTTTTACTTAAAGCTCCTTCCTCTTTTTTAAAAATGTTTTTATTGATTTTAGAGAGGAAAAGAGAGGGCGGGAGAGATACAAACATCAGCTGCCTTCTGCATGACCCCCACTGCCAGGGATAGAGCCGACAACCCGGGCATGTGCCCTGACCAGGAATAGAACCTATGACCTCTTGGTGCATGGGTCTATGCTCAACCACTGACCCACACTGGCTGGGCTCATTTACTATTTCAAAGTTGATCACCACCCTGGAGGATAATACTGCAAGGTGTCCCTTTGTGAAGATGAAACTATCTATAGATGGAAAATGGACAGTAAGTTATAATATGCATCTCTGTTTTTGTTTCCATACATATATATGTATCAAGTTGTTACTAATCAGTGACAGCTAATCTAAATTAGCAAATACTGAGCATGGGAAAGGTTTGACTTCTGATCCTCTTTATTAGATGACTAGCTTCAGGGAATGCTTTATCTCTAAAAAAATGTAGATATTTTCTACAAGACTTAAATTAACATTGAAAGAAATTGAATTTTATCAAGTATATCTCCAGTTACATAATTAAAAACATGCAAGAAGTTTAGTCCATAAATTCTTGTCGTTTTAAAAAATCAGTAATCATTGGCTTTTATTTTATCATTTTAATGCTTGCCTTTGTATAAATTGTGAACTGTTCCCAATGATAAATCAGCAATGCTTGGCTGAATATCTGCATTTTGGCTGAATTGGAGGGTAGAAGAAGTTTAAATTTGATGGAATCAAGAGGTGTAGGATAGCCCAGCCCCCTAGTTCAGTTGGTGGAGCCTTGTCTTGTACACCAAAAGATTGCCCTTCGGTTCCCCGTCAGGGCATGTACCTGGGCTGCAGGCTCCATCCCTGGTGGAGGCATGTATGGAAGGCAGCTGAGCGATGTTTTTAGCGTTCCCTTCCTTCTCTAAGTGTGTCCTCAGGTGAGGATTAAAAAATAAATACTTTCTTTTTTTTAAAGAGGTAGGATAATAAATCAGGAAACTTGAATTCCTGTTTTAGCTTTGCCACTAATCTTGTTTTATTTTATTTTATTTTATTTTAAATATATTTTATTGAATTTTTACAGAGAAGAAGGGAGAGGGATAGAGAGTTAGAAACATCGATGAGAGAGATCGACGGAATCAAACCTGGGACCCTTGAGTCCGCAGGCTGACGCTCTATCCACTGAGCCAAACCGGTTTGGCTCTTGTTGTTTTAGAGAAAGTAATCTCTCAACCTATTTTTGCATATTTTAATAAAGTTTACTTTTCTTTGATGGTTTTAATATTTCAAGCTTTAAATAATTACAGTCTTTTGTAATCTTAGTTTTTAATTTTCTCTGGTGTTTTATAAATATTAATTTCAGTATTCTGTGGTAAGAAATTTAAGGGATATTTATTCCTTGTTATGTTTTCAGTTATATTTGAATATTGTGTATGTTATGAATTAATCTTGTTACTGGGGAAGAAAAGTTGAACTGTAAGGTAAAAAATGAGAGTTGTGGAGATCAAAATTCTGTTTCTGGAAGGTTTTTAAGACAGAATTTGGAGAAGATACGATGAATATGAAATAACTTCCCAAGACTGGTAAGAAAAAAGATACGCCAAATCTGAAATATAAATTTGGGTTATCAGGCTTTTCTACTGAAAAATTGAATTTTTCAAATTTGAAATCACGCTTTACTATTCACCAATGTGTTTTACAATGTTTATGAAATACATAGAGCCATCACCCAAATAATCTATTTTATTGATTGATGTATTTTTTTTTAATACAGGGCATGAAGACTGTGTAAGAGGTTTGGCAATTTTGAGTGAAACAGAATTTCTTTCGTGCGCAAATGATGCCAGTGTTAGAAGGTGGCAAATTACTGGCGAGTGTCTCGAAGTCTATTTTGGACATACAAATTATATTTATAGCATATCTATCTTTCCAAATTGTAAAGGTAAGATTATTTTATACCATGTACTTAAGATTTTGTATTAACCTTTATTTCGTCACATTCTTAAGGTGAGGGAAGGAGAACTGATGACTTAAATCAATTTACTAACTGTAACTTGAATAATTTAGTGACTTTATATTTTTTCCTAAAGGAGAAATTGATACGATCATCTTTATATTATTTTACATTTGATAGTTGTGAAAAGTTCTTAAATATCTGAGGAAAGGTTTTACATAATGTATTGGTGTTTAGTATGTTAGATGAAAAATGTATAAAAACCTGTTTTTTTTAAGTTATATAAAAGTGACAAATACATAGAATCTAAAACTATAATTTAAAATACTTTAGAGTTAAAAAAAATCTGTCTAGAAAGATGGTATATATACATGTACTTAATTGTATTTATTCAACCTAATTTTTTCTGTGTTTATCACTTTCAGATTTTGTGACAACAGCAGAAGACAGATCTCTGAGAATCTGGAAAAATGGGGAATGTGCTCAAACAATCCGACTTCCAGCTCAGTCTATATGGTGCTGCTGTGTGCTAGACAATGGTGACATTGTGGTTGGTGCGAGGTATTTATTTTCTAGTCAATCAATAAATAATATGTGTCTAGGACTGTGGTGGGCATTAGAGTGCACAGAGATAAGTCATAAGGAATTTCAGATGAATTGGAGAGACCGTATGCACGATTCTGGTACTGAACGAAAGCAGTTGGCATAACAGCTTTTACACTAATGATGCTGGATTTATTATGTCAGTACTGTACTGTAAGTTGTACAGTTGAAACTCTGAATGCAAAAGAAGTCAGCAAAGGTAGAGATTGGTCTGGGAAAACTTTCTGGAGAAGAAATGTAGATGGGATTTTGAAAGATAATGAGTAAGAAGGGAAATGAGAATTTTTATCAAAAGAAACTATAAGTAAAGATGTAGCATGGGAATGAAAGTGATGTGTTAGGAGATAAAGGAAAATGGTGGAGGACTAATGCTGGGGAAAAGTGGATAATAGGTAAGATGGGGCTCACTTAATAGATTTAGTGCTTGGGGTTAAAGGGTTATAGTTCTTAAAAGTGAGATGATTAAAGTAGGACTTGTGAATTATTAAATATGGATGTTTCATTTAATTGGTGTTGACAACGGGAAGGAAAGCCAAAGAAAGCAGCTGCAGTATTAAGGGTGTGAAGTTATTAAATATTGGCTCCTTCGTGGCACTGGATAAGAGACCAAAAATGAGATAATTCAGAGGAAAATGATCAGAAATGGGGTGAAAGCAAAGGATAAAGCTTCAAACTTTTGGTGATTGGAAGTGTGTATTAAGAACAATGGGGACAAGGGAGAACTTGTGAATTGGAGAGACCGTATGCACGATTCTGGTACTGAACAAAAGTAGTTGGTATAACAGTTGAAGAAAAATAAACTAATTGAAAGGCCGAAATTGCTGTTAGTGAAGGTTATGCAAGAAACAACATTTAATGTAGAATTAGGTAGGATTAGTATATTTGAAAGTGGCTAATTTGCTTCCCCACCCCAAAATTTAGAATTGAGAAATCATGGAAATGAAGTCATTTTTCTGAGATTAGAGGTTAGGACCAAAGGTGCCATCTAGACCAAACCCCTTGATTTGGGGTTATACTGCTAGTTAATGGCATGCGAAAGGCTAACTCCATGTTTCCCTGAGGAACAGATATTGAGCATCTGTTACCTGCTAAGTCCTATGTTGGGTACTCCTACCTTTAATAAAGTAAACCCACCCACTACCCTTCGTATACCGTAACACCTAAGTAATACTGACTTTTAAAGCATACACTTTATTTCCAAATTTTTATGATGGTAACTATTTAACTTGGAATTAAAATTTATGTTAAAAAATAATAATAAAATAAAATTTATGTTAAATATATATTTCTCTGACCTTTGCCAATAACTTTTCCCTAGTCTTTTTTTTTAATATAGTGCTTTTTCTTATTGATTGATTTTTAAAGAGAGAGAGAAGCATTGATTTGTTGTTCCTCTTATTTACGCATTCATTGGTTGATTCTTGCATGTGCCCTGGCAGGGGATCAAAACCTTCGAGTATTGGGGTAATGTTCAAATCAACTGAGCTACCCAGCCAGGGCTTCCCTAGTCTTTTTTCACCCTATGCATTGCTTTACTAGTAAAAAATAATAGAGGGCAGTGTGTGCTCAAGTCAGCATAGTGCAATACTCAGCAATAAATACATAGTAACATTTCTCATGTTCACAAAGATTATTTTTGCTTCGGATCACTCAGGTGTGATAATGTTAATAAACTATGGCTTAAAATCATTTTGTTTTTCTTTATAGTGATGGTATTATTAGAGTGTTTACAGAATCAGTGGATCGGACAGCAAGTGCTGAAGAAATCAAGGCCTTTGAAAAGGAACTCTCTCAGGCAACCATTGATCCCAAAACTGGTGATTTAGGGAACATTAATGCGGAGCAGCTTCCTGGGAGGGAACATCTGAACGAACCTGGTAAATATTTCCGTGTTATCTACTAGTAAAAATTGTTAGCAATTATTCCAGAATTTTGGATTGATTAAAGTGATAGGGAAAAAAGGTTGTTTTGCTAATCATTTAGTGTAGAAGTCATTGGTGGGTAAAACTGCTGGCTCCCTAGTTCACAAATCAAGGCAGTTGCATCAGAGTGTCCGGTAGTCGTGTTCTGCACCAACACACAGTTGTAGTTTTAAAAAACAAAAGCCATCTGCCCTCAAATGTCCTTTATGAAGCATTAAACATTAATTTTATTACATCTTTACCCCTTTAGTAAATTTAAAAAAATATTCTGGGTGACAGAAGGTAAATTACACATGTGGTGCACTAAAGTTCCGTGGCATCTGGAAGATCAGTATTTGTGCAGTCATTCACGTTGAAGGCTGAACTATTGGCTTTTTCATGGAATGCCATTTTTATTTCACAAATCGACTAGTTATTCAGGCTTGTGTATTTGGCAGGCATTTCTTAAAAATGAACAAACTGAGCTTGTCACTTTAAGGAAAACAACTGATGATATTTGTTACCAAAAATAAAATTCAAACTTTCTAGTGTGAATTGAAATTTTAGAAAATCTGTAACTCCACACCAGGAGCTTAATAGTTTTCCAATGCTTACAAGACTGTTCTAATGATATCAGTTGTACTATTAACAGTGTGATCTTTTTAATAATCCTCACCTAAAGACATTCCATTGATTTCTGGAGAGTGAAAGTGTGGGAGGGAGGGGAGGAGAGGGAGAGAGAGAGAGAGAGAAACACCCATGCGAGAGAGACACATTAATTGGCTGTCTCCTACACACACTCCTACCAGGGCTGGGGAACCTGCAACTGAGGTACATGCCCCTTATCGGACACGGAACCCAAGACTCTTAGGTCTGCGGACTGACGCTCTAACCACTGAGTCAAACCAGCCAGGGCAACAGTGTGATTTTTTTTATATTAAATAATAAAATGTGTAAACATGTGGACAGTCTGCATAACTCATTTAATATTTTCCAAATGCCAGTTCATGGTGTTACAAAATCGTGAATGGGTAAAAGACTTGTTTAAAGTGTAAGAGAGACCAATGGATTTTAGTTTAATAGAGCATGACAAAGTCATTGGTATGGTTTCAGATTCTAAATTGTAACCTTTAAGGACCTACTACTTGCACAATATCCATATTTTTTCCCAAAAGGCTATTAAGCTAGTCTTCCCCTTTTTTAACTTTTTTTTTCTTTTCTTTATATACTTCTACCAGAACGACAGATTGAATGCACAGGCGGGTATGGTAAATCCAGCCATTTTCTATTAGGAGAGATAGTAAAGAGATTTACAAAAATGGAAAACAGTGGCAGCCTTTTCACTGAATTTCTAAAAAAGAAACTTATTTATTATTAAAATGTTTATTCAGTATGTAGTGAATCTATTACTGTTTTCCAGGAAGTAAATATATTCTCATTTTTAATTTCAAATCCAATAAATTAGATGATACAACCCACATTAAAAGATGATCTTTGGGCTTCTGAATAACTTTTACGACTATAAAGAGACTTTGAAATTAAAACTTTAAGAACTGCTTCATTAATACCATGTTTGATATTTTTACAATTCTTTACAAAATATAGTCTTTTTGTCATTATATATATAGCGTACATACAAGAAATATTTACGAAGTGCCTAATGTGTGCCAGGCATTGTTCTAAGATCTGGGAATACAACAGATAACAAAAGATACAAAAATCTCTGTTCTCACAAATTTATATTCTACATGAGGACACATAATTAAAAAGTAAATTTAGATGTCAGATAATAAGTAAAGTACTATGGGAAAAATAAGGCTAGGGTTGTGGCTGTTTTATCATTTTAAATAAAGTGGTCAGGAAACGTGTAATAGGATAGCACTAGCTGCTGTAACAGATTAACCCTGAAATGTCTGGCTTAACAAGAAAAGTTTATTGCACATGTAAAATTCGGTTGATGGCAGAATATGCTGGAGCATGTTTGTAGAATAATTTTTCTCTTCGGGGTCATGGGGACCCAGGCTGATGGAAAGCACCATCTTCAACATGTGATATCAAAGGTTCCTTGGTTATAGACTTTCATCCATCAAACAGGGTAAAAGGGAGGGTAGACAGTGATGGAAAAGGCCTAGAATAGGCCTGTATCACACCCACCCAGATACCACTGAGTGTATACTCAGTGTGTAACCCCGAGGGAAGGCAAGAGGCAAGGGGGCTGAATAGAGTAAGTAGTCTCTGACCTGATAGCCACAGCCCTACTCTATGGAATAGGAGCATGACTCTGGATGACAGCAGGGTCTTTGCCACTGCAGGCTTTGCTGAGAACTTGACATTCAGTAAAGTCTTTAAGGAGGCAAGGGAGCAAATCTTGCCAGCACCTGTGTGAAGTGTGTCAGAGGCAGAATAAATAGCTAGTGCAAAGACTCCATGACTGAAGTAGGATGGTGGGATGAGGGTAGGAGTAGTGGAAGGTGAGGTCAGAGAGGATGGGAGGGGCAGATTATGTTTGGCCTGGTACACCACTCCAGTGACATAGTCTTTTATCAAGGGTGAGTTAGGAAGTCATTAAAGGGTCTCCAGCTGAGATGTGTCAGGAGCTCCTTAAACCTTTGCAAGAATTTCTGTGGTTGCTGGGTTGTATATAGACTGCAGGGGACCCCAGGGCAGTAGTAGGAGGCCATTGAATAATTCCAGCTGAGAAATGATGGTGGCTTATTCCACAGGTATCACTGGAGATAGTGAGGAGAAATAGTTTTCTAGATATACTTAAAGGCAGCTGATAGAATTTGCTGAAGGATTGGCTATGTGGCTGCAAGAAAGAGGAATCAGACTTTACACTTTTGGGCCTGAGAAGCTAGAAGAATGGAGACTTTACTGGAATGAAAGTGTTGTCAGAAGATAGTAATAAAACTTGTTCTAATTTTGATGGGCTAGCTGTTTTCTAGAATCAAATTTTTTAACCTTTATTTAATAAAGTTTCCTTTAACCATTCTTATGCCACTTTCCAGTACAATTTAAAATAATCTTTTGTTTGATAAAATTTTCTACTAAACCAAAACACACATTCTCTTTTATGTATAAATTTTAATGTTAACAATTTTCTATCTAAATGTTTTTGAATTTTATTTTGCCATTCTATCTTTGATTCTCAAAATTTTTATTTTAAGGTTCTAGAGAAGGACAGACCCGTCTAATCAGAGATGGGGAGAGAGTCGAAGCCTATCAGTGGAGTGTTAGTGAAGGGAGGTGGATAAAAATTGGTGATGTTGTTGGCTCATCTGGTGCTAATCAGCAAACATCTGGAAAAGTTTTATATGAAGGGAAAGTATGTTGACTTCTTTCTAAATACTTTTATCTTAAAGTATTCAACAAATTAAACGTTTTCTTTTCCCTTTCTCCATGCTAATACAATTTTCTCATGTTTTAACATTTAAAAATATATTTCTATGGGGAAATTATCTTTTCCTGTCTTGAATTAGGTTTTTTAAGAATCTCTTTCCATGTATAGAGGGCTGCATTTCACAGACAGATTCGGCATTATTTATCTTTTAGTAGTAACCATATATAAGCTGTTCCCAACCATTTTGGATTAGGAGCTTCTGTGCCACCTTTCATCTAATGCTGCATGCCTATATTTAACTTGTAAAGGCAGAAGGGACCCTCAGGACAGTGCTTACAATGCCAGAACGTTTTGGTGAGCTGGGCATGGTAACAGCTAATACTTATGGCCTTGAGATCAGCCAATTGGAAACCCCTTTGGCCTCAGAATTAATGTCGTCATAATCTTTCCCTCACCTCCATCCCTAGTGAAATGCTAATCTTGCAGCACGCTCAAGTAGTTGCTGTTATGATATGCCAAGTGAAGATTTTAACAATGCTCTTTGGAGAAAGTTTAAGTACTATAATTATTAAAGTAAAGAACGCATAAAATCTGTTATATATGTCATTAATACATATGAACATATAAGTTAGTAATCATTTATCTCCTTTTTATATTCCTATTAAAGGAATTTGATTATGTTTTCTCAATTGATGTCAATGAAGGTGGACCATCCTATAAATTGCCATATAACATCAGTGATGATCCCTGGTTAACTGCATACAACTTCTTGCAGAAGAATGATTTGAATCCCATGTTTTTGGATCAAGTGGCAAAATTTATTATTGATAACACAAAAGGTCAAATGTTGGGACTTGGGAATACCAGTTTGTCAGATCCATTTACAGGTAAGTTAGGGTTTGTATTAAGTCTTAAAGTGCTTCTTTCCATCAGTGTTGGTTAATTTTCTTTTTCTAATGTGTTTAAATGCCCATTATGATTAGCTGTTTAAATAAAAACCAAGATCCTGCAGTAGGTTTTTACTTCACATTCATATTTGCAAGCCTCGAATTGTATAGTAATTCTGTATCTATAAAAATGATTATAAATTGTCCTGTTACAAAAATATAGCCACACTGTAAACTAATAACTTTAAGGAACTTTAATTTAGTCATTTGACATAAAAAGAAACTTCTATGTTCCTTTGTATAGTTAACTTTTAAAAAAATATATATTTTGTGATGAAATTTACCAGTTTCCACATGAGGCTAAATTAGTTAGTTGTGCATCACATCTAAGACTGGACTGTGAGTATTTAGATTTTATAAGTGATTTATATTCTACATGTTCATTTTAAGTCAGTTGTTTGTAACAGCATAGTATCTAAAATTTTGCAAATGGGATTAGGTTCTCATGCCAGTCCATAAATTATAATGCTAGTAGTATTAGTCTGAATTCTGGGTCCCAGGAACCAAAGCCATGGTACAGGATGAAATAAAACCCTTCCTCTTTTCTTAGGTATAGAGCAAGCTCTAAATAAAATTTTGAAATTGGTACTGAATTGTTATTGTTTGGCTGTGGTCCGTTTGACTCCATTTTTCATATGCTACTACTGCTCTTGTTTTATAAGGAAGGGTCTCATGCCTTCTTCCTGTCTCAAGTCCTTATATAGATCTGTCCTTTTTTCTTCTTCCCTGATGGACACTCCTTGTCCCCAAATTATCTCCTCTTTTCAAAATTCCATCATCAGTTCACATAATAAAGCTAATTTCATCTGCATGTTGACTTGAGCAGGATGATCAGTCTGACTCACTCCTGAACTATAAATGACGCAGCCTTCCCAAAAGCTGCACTTTACAAAAGAGTGGTGGGAGGTATTACCTGGACATTTCTGTTGGTGGAATTTCAGACTACAGTGCAAAAGAGGGAACACATGATTGCAGTATTGTGTAAGCTATTTGTGGGACTGAGGACAGATATTAAAGCATCTGGTTCTATCTGGAAATCTGACACCATGGCTTTTTTGCTCTTCTGAAGCTTAACTTTATAAGCATCTTTACATATATCTTTTTGTAGACACTCTGATTATTTCCCTAGAGGTTCTAATAAAATATATATGCACACACACCATGCATTTGTAAAGGTATAAATGGAAGTCTGTTTTCTTTCTAGCACTCATCCCCTTTGTAATTCCTTTCTCCAGTAGGTTGTAAGCTTCAGTGGATACAAGCAATCATGTTCTCTGCTGGATCCCTACACTGAATGCACTGTTTGACACACATGAATTAATGAATCCAGGGGTTTTCTAAAAGATTAACATTTGATGCCTGTGGTTCTGATAGCAAAAGCAACAGCAGGAATTCTAGTGAATTTGTACAGGAACAGGAACTGATTGTATGTATATATTACTTGGGTCAGAGACTACCTGCAATTTTCTTTTTCTATTTGAATTCCTGGTCATTTCAATATTTAAATGTAAGGGCTAAGATATAATAAAGTATTAAAGTTAGGAAAACAAAGCTCGGAGAATCACTGAAATTTTAGTTTCTTACTAGTCTTTTCAACTGTAACACTTTTGACTATAATTTGTTATTCTCCCATGTAACAGTCTTGTTCTTCTGTTTTCCTCCAAGCTTGGAGTCTTCTCATGTTTCCTTTGTTTGCATACACAGGTGGTGGTCGGTATGTTCCAGGCTCTTCATCTGGCTCTTCTAACACAATGTCTGCAGCCGATCCTTTTACAGGTGAGATGCAGCTTTGCTTAATATACCTCCACTAAGTGCACTTTATATGATAGGGCTTTACTTGGAGATATTATTCAATAACTGACACTTCATTATCTGTATGTCCGATTTTGATGGATCTCTATTTCTTTAACTTCTAAGTTTTGCTCATTCCTGGAGTACTTTTGCGACTTTCCTCGTGACTTTTTAATAGCATATTATTATAACTCATCATTTTCTCCAGTGGTCCTTCTTGCCAGGAGAGTGATTAAGAGCATAGGTTTTAGAGCCAGACAGACCTTGGTTCAAAATTTGGCTCTACCACTTACTTGCTATGAGGAATTGGCAAGTTACTTACCTTGTTTGAGCCTATTTTTTTTATCTGTGAAATTAGATAATAGGGGAGCCCACCAACCAAGACACAGGATAAGTGCTATCACTGGCAAGATGCTACCAGTCATGAGCAGAGAAGGAGCCATGTGAGTCCCTGATATTGGATGGAGCAATGCAGTCAAGAAGTCTGCCCAGGCATATTTGCCTTAGTATGGAAGGAGACAGTTCACCAGCTACCCAGGATTAGTCTTCCTAACCTAAGTTACTGATTGCCTTCATGAAGCCCTCAAAGTGTTGGTGTGTGTCTTCAAAGTGACTATTGACCAAGGTACGCATGCCTCAGCATCACCATTACTGGAAAAAATGGCCAGACTTGGACTTTAAGGCAGCTGAAGAAGTCTCTGTTTTCAGAATAGTATTTGATAATATTTTATGATGCTGTTGCTGGATCTTCATCAGAGTTCCTGGACAATATATCAAGCTTGGGAAGAGATTTATGGTATCTATTGGCCTTGCCAACATGCAGTCCCGTCTAAATCATAGATTGGATCAACACACAATTTTGGCTTAGTGTCGTGAAGTTGTGAATTGCTCTCAGTGAGCTATCTTTCTCCTGTGAATGAACTGGTGGACCAGATGCAAATAGCTGCACCCTGTGCATTGATAACTAGTATATTACAATAACCAACTGTTAAGCTAAATGTTGTGATGGCGCAATGACTGTTAAGGAAGTCTTTGATGACATGATGCAATTTCCAAAGGTACTAAGGATCTGAAGAGTAGATAAGGTGGCGACTTTCTCTGTCGGTATATTCAAGCCTAGTAATGCACTGAAACTTAGAGAAGAGCTCCCAAACCTCATTGGCAGATGTTTTTTTTGGAACCGAAAGAACATAACAAGCTTCAAACAATACCAACAAAATCAAGAGAAGTCCATCATAATTGGAGCATGTCTCACTGTTGCACAGTGTCAATACCTCAGAAGATGCAGTGATTATGGAGATATGCAAGATGGCCTATTCAATAAATGTCCAAGAGCGTTATGGAATTATTAGGGTTACTGAACTATTATAAAAAATAGATAACAGCACCCACCAAATTGAGATTATGAAAATTAAATCATATAATAAAATACATGTAAAGTATTCTAGATGGAAAAACATAAAAATATATTTAAGCCCTCAATGTATGTAGCTATTATTATTGTTGATGATGTTCCCCCAATTTTACCAAAAGCACTGAGGCCAAAAGACTTGTCCATCTGGCTTACAACTTAAGGTCCATCTTCAGTCTTTTTTCTTTTCCTTATTTATGTGGTTGTCAAATTTCTAATATTAATTAGAATCATCTGGGATGCTTGTTTAAATTACTTATCACAAGGTCTTACCCATAGATTTTGTCACACTAGATTAGTGAAGAGGTTAAAAATACTCATGCCCTGATCCCTCATCCATGGATTCTGATTAAATTAAATGGCCTTGGGTGTGGTTTGTTGTTAGGTTGTTGTGAAAGCTCACTATAGGTTTCTAGAGTGAAACCCTGGGAATCTGCAAGTTGAACAGGTGACTATCTCTAAATGTCAGAGAACCATATTTAGAAAAGTGTGTGCTTACTCTCTGCCTCAGAATGCCTTGGCAAGTTATTCAGCCTTCCTGTAACAAAATATTACAAGTAGTAGTGGTATCTAATTAATATTTAAATGAGTGTATGTATATAAGATACTTAACATGTTAGCTGGCATATAGTAAAACCTCAATTCCTGTTATTTTTGTTCTTTATTTTAATTCTATTTACATTTTTGTAAATTTTTTATATTTTAGTTTTGCTTGCTTTTTCTGCATCTGTTACACTGGTTATACCAATCCTAGATATTAAGTCAGAGGCTAAAACAATACTCATCTTTCTTCTTTCCATAAAGGCTGGTCTAGGACTCCAAACTTCTCCAAATTTTGCTGATTCTCTCTCTATACTTGCTTTTCATATTTATTTCTTTCCATTTTCAAAGAAACAGCCTCAAATATAATTTAAAATATGAGACTGGGCTATTGTCATAGCATCCATAACTCTTACCGAGTCTCTTTTCTGCTTGTTGTATGTGCCAGTAGAATAGTGTTAACATTTTATTATGGAAACCTTTTAATTTCTCCAATTCACTAATGCTTTTGTAATTCATTTAACTTCTGTAATTATCCCATACTAGTGGCCTGGGGCACGAAATTCATGCATGGGAGTTGGGTGGTGTCCCTCAGCCTGGCCTGCACCCTCCCCAATCTGGGACCCCTGTGGGGATGTCCGACTACCGCAGTCGGACATCCCTCTCACAACCCGGGACCGCTGGCTCCTAACCACTCACCTGCCTGCCTGCCTGATCACCCCTAACCACTCTGCCTGCCAGGCTGCTCGCCCACAACAGTCCCATTCCCCTCCCCCCA
>NW_005371555.1:860558-871943 GCF_000412655.1 Myotis brandtii
CTGGCCCCCCTGCCAGCCTGCTTGTCCCCAACTGCTCCCCCACCGGCCTGATCACCCCCAACTGCCAGAGGACCCCTAACCCGATCACCCCTAACCACCTCTGCCTCGGCCCTGCCGCCATGGCTTTGTCCAGAAGGTCTCTCGGTCTAATTAGCATATTACCCTTTTATTAGATAGATAATAAAAGCCTAATATGCTAAGTGTCCAGTCGACTAGTCATCCTTTCAACCAATCAAAGGGTAATATACTAATGATATGCTAAGGCCACTCAACCGCTTGTTATGACATGCACTGACCACCAGGGGGCAGACTGTCAACCGATTGACCAGTCACTATGACATGCACTGACCATCAGGGGGCAGATGCTCTGACTGGTAGGTTAGCTTGCTGCTGGGGTCGGGCGATTGGGACTGAGTGAGATGGGTCTGACATGCCCTGGAGCCCTCCTGCGGTCCCTCCTCGGATGGCCAACTTCCCGTGTCCCTCCCTGGCTCTGATTGTGCACCAATGGGGTCCCTCGGCCTGGCCTGCGCCCTCTCACAATCCGGGACCCCTCGGGGGATGGCGGAGAACTGGTTTCAGCCCGATCCCGCAGGCCAGGCTGAGGGATCCCACTGGTGCACGAATTCGTGCACTGGGCCTCTAATAATGTATGAGACCTCTACTGTTTCTTTTATAACTTGAGGATTATTTTCCTAAGATGCCATTTCAAAGTATGACCAAAAGTGAAAATAAGTTATTGTATATAAAGGGGGGCAGTTTGAACTTTATAATTTGCAGTTACTTTTGCTTACTTGGTGTATTATTGCATTTTAGGTGCAGGCCGTTATGTGCCAGGGTCTGCAAGTATAGGAGCTACCATATCTGGAGTTGATCCATTTACAGGTATACACTTTTCATTTCCTTTTTTTTTTTTTTAAAGATTTTTAAAGTATTGAAACTCTTATTTAATAAAAGATTAAGAAAATTGGTGTATATTTTCTTGCTAGAGAACTTTCTATATAGTAAATCAAGACCAAACTTGCTGGCTTGGCTTATAGAGTGTTCTCAGAATTATCATTACTGCACATTAGAATCACCTGGGAGCCATAGAAAAAGTACTTCAACCTCATCCCTAGAGATGCTCACTTGGTCTAATATGTGCCCTTGGCAAGGGCAGTTTCATAATCTTCTGATGTGATTCTAATATACTTCTGTTCTACTGCGGCTGCTTTCCTTAGTACCCTTGCCAAATCCCAGTTTATTCCAGTCTCTCCTTTGTTCATTCTTAATGTGTTAACAATGTTATTCACTACATTACACATTGTTCTCATAAGGGGGCTCTGAAAAGAATTTGTTTTTATAATTTAGGCCTAGAATTATAATATTTCATCTTCTCCTGCACAACTAATTTTTTATTTATTTTTATTCTTAGTATCTAGTCAGTAAAATGCAGAAATAAGTTTGTGGTTTACCTCTTGCAAGTTTAACATATCTTGGCATATATTTTCTCCTACTTTATTTTATATGAGAACTAGAGGCCCAGTGCACAACATTTGTGCACTGGGGGGTGTGGGGGTCCCTCAGCCCGACCTGCACCCTGTCCAGTCTGGGAGCCCTCAGGGGAGCCCTCTCCAATCCGGGAGTTTCTGTCTGTCTTTGCAATCATATAAGCGAATTGTCTGAGACCCCCAACCCAGTTTGGTTTGTTGCTCATCTTTGAGCATTTCAATAAGTATTTTGTGCCTTATAAGCAATTAATTTTGTATGTTTATCTCATTATTTGCACTATCTACCTTCCCCCTTGTATTTCTAACATACTTAGATTAAAATGTTTTATTCATCTTTTTGAAAAATACCTTAATTTTACATTGGAACAAAAATGTATAAATTAAGATTTGAAATGTTAATAAGATGTCTTAGAAATAAATTATGCTTTAGCTGAAGTAATTTTATTCACTGTGTATGAATTTTCACCTTTTGTCATTTTTTTGTTTACCATCAGTTACTATAATACGTACAAACTTAAGAAGTAAAATCATATAAAGGACTAAAACCTTTGACTTTCAAGAACTGAAAACTTGGGGTGATCTGTTAAAATGATGTAGAAAATGACAATGCCTACTACATCATTTGGAATAAGCAATAAAAGACATGAGAAGAAAGAGATCAATATACCTTAGAGTAGATGGGAATGGAGAATTTCGTAATTATTTTGTATTCTTTGATCTTAAAAGTTTATTAAAAAATATGATTAGAAAATATGAAATAGAAAACCTTTTTTTATATTTAAGTTCCCATTCCGAAACCAAAATGTATTATATCACATATAAACAGTCTATAAAATCTTAGAAATGGTTTTTCTTTTTTTCTGAGGTTGCTTGTTACTACATGCACTGAGTAGTTACATATCTAAATTGTGATAACAAAGTCATACAATTACAAAAGTGTCATTTTTGACCACTCCTTATGATTTTCAACATTTTCTGTTCTGTAATAGGGAGTAGTGCCTACCAATCAGCTGCATCTAAAACGGTGAATATTTATTTCCCTAAAAAAGAGGCTGTCACTTTTGACCAAGCAAACCCTACACAAATATTGGGTAAGTATATTTTAATTGAATAGTTTTCTCATATATCCACAGACTCTTTTCCATGCTCTCAACGCCATTTCTCCTCCTAACATGAGCTGGGAACTGGTGCTTCCATGATAGAGACTTCTGTTGTGGTATTACACACATGTGGACTACAAGTGCACAATCTGATCATGGACCCCTAATATTTTGTAAGACGCCTTATGCAAAAATAAGGTAAATGTTTTATGATGACTTTAATGAGAAGAAAACTAAAGGGGAAAAGAGTGAATCCCATCCCCTAAGTTCTTAATGTTAAAAAAAAGAATGAGTAAAGAACTGAAAAGATAAAAATCTTGGCTTTAAAAAAAATTAATAGCCCTTTGGAATAAGGCTGTTTAAACTTACATTAAAAGTGAAACTTCTCAGTTGACTTTGATTGCTTTTTCTGCTAATTTTTCTCAAAACAGAATGATGGGTTTTTTTGATGCCTGAAAAAAAACACTACCAGTTCTATTTGCCAAAGACTAATAGAGAATTATTTGAGGTAACATACATACTTGAATATAAGACGGGTTTTATTTTTGGTCAGAATTATCCTATCTTTCTAAAATTACACTATCTTTATAAAATCATAAGTATTTTCTTAATTGCTTTATTTAGAACAATAAGTATATGTACATTTATGGAAAACTGGACATTTTTCAACTCATATACAACACATGCAAGAGATCTCTTTTTGCATTTATTAAATAAACTTTGTTTTCTATATTCTGATAGTGTTAAATTTTGCAGTGCCAAAAATAGTGAAACAGGTCCAAGTTTCCAGTTCTGATTGATAATTTGTAAATTTGGACAATTTATATTCTTAAAACTTTTGGGATGGGAATGTAGGCTTTTTTATGTTTTGAGATAAAGATTTTTTTGAGGAAACAGTGTTAGATGACTCAAAGAGGCACTGGTGACGACAAGGATACGGTATTGAAGATGCAGGTAAAGCGGTTAAAACAAATTGTTTCATGAAATAATGAATATGGGGGGAAAAATTATTTCCATTAATTGTGTTTAAAATAATGTGATTTCAACAGTGAAGATGGAACGAGTCAATAAATTATTATAAATACATTAAAGTTTTTGACTATTTCATTGATTAGTAGAAATTGACATAAGTTGGCTAAAAGTTGTAAACTTTCTCATTTAGAAAATAGAGGATTGACTCATATGTGGCTATATATGACATGATACTGCTTTGAAATCCATTCAGAATGATTACAAATATGATATACTTTCAAACTTATTCAAAGCAGAAAGCTTCAGAAGATCTTAGAAAATAATAGGTAAAATAAAGATCACAGTAACCTTTCAGCTTAAAAAGACTCACAAGCCTTATCCTTATTTTATGGTCTTAGATAATTGCCATGAAAAGTCTTACTTCCCCATCGTGTATGGTAATGTACTTATTGAAAAACTTGACACTTACGTATTTTATATGGCTGGTTAGAGAGAGAATTTTGAAGGTTTGGTTTTGGGTTTTAGGTAAACTGAAGGAACTTAATGGAACTGCACCAGAAGAGAAGAAGTTAACTGAGAATGACCTGATACTTCTTGAGAAGATACTGTCTATAACATGTAATAGTTCTTTCGAAAAACCCACAGCCCAACAACTTCAGATTTTGTGGAAAGCTATTAACTGGCCTGAAGGTACAGAAACACTCTTTAAAATGTAGCTAGAAAGCAGCAAGTGTGTCTTTTCATTTCTATCAATATTATTGGTGTTTCGTTATAAAAATCTTCACAAAAAGGATTCACTACGCCACTTCAATTCATTGTCTTGTTTTGCTTGCATGTGCTATGAGGATCTGAAGGTAATGTAATGACCCCATACATTTGTATTCCATTTCAGAGCATTTGTGGATCCCCTGCAAGCCATGCAAGAAACTATTTGTGACCTGTCAACTCTAGGCTGCAAACATTTGATATAAGGGTTTTTTCTTTTTGAGTAAATTTACTTAATTTTTATTTCTAAAATTTTATTTTTATTGAGGTAACATTTGTTGTTATAACAGTATATAAGGTTCAGGTGTACAACATTACAATTTGATATCTGCATACACTATACAGTGCTCACCACCAAAAATCTAGTTTCCATTTGTTACCAGACATTTAACTTTTAGTTCTAAAAACGTCCTCTCCCCTACTCTTTTGTGTGTATGTGTGTGTGTGTGTGTGCTATTGATTTATTGGAGGAAAAAAAGTGTTTGTCCTACAAAATGTCCCGTATTGTGGATTTGGCTGATCATTTAATGAGTTGCTCTATCTCTATAGTCCTGCTAGACGTAATTAGATTCTGATTCAATAGTTTTTTAAAGGTGAATACCCTTTCTAAATGATAATGCAAACTACCTTTCTATCACAAGGCACATAATTTCTGGTTTCCTAAAGTTTAGTGATGCTTAAGATTTTTTAGTGCATTTGTTCAGATGGTGTCTACCCAGTCCCTTGAATATAAAGCTCTCCACCAACCTAAAAGCACCCTATATTAGCATTTGTCCATTAGAATTCTATAAAGAACATTCTCTCTTCAACTCTAGACTTGTTATGGGATTTTTAAAAGCAAGGTCCCAATCCCATTCATTCCACAAGGATTTGAAAACTCACTGTGTGTCAGCTGTTTAAAAAGAATGCAACTCTGTTGGGTTATCAAAGCATATATGATCTTGTAGCAGTACGTCCAGTCTTTATAAGTATGAAAAATCAATTAACATAGTTGTAGAAATATATGCATTTGAAAGCAGGCACATGATTTTTAACATTTTCTGAAATGAGCATTTGTTAATTTTGTAACAGGAAATAAAATCCTTAAAAATTGAGTAACAGAAATTTTCTGGATTTTCATAAATATTCATTAATTTTTCTTCTTAATAGATATCGTCTTTCCTGCGCTTGACATTCTTCGGTTGTCAGTTAAACATCCCAGTGTGAATGAGAACTTCTGTAATGAAAAGGAAGGGGCTCAATTCAGCAGTCATCTGACCAGTCTTCTGAACCCTAAAGGAAAACCAGCGAACCAGCTGCTTGCTCTGAGGACTTTTTGCAATTGTTTTGTTGGCCAGGCAGGACAAAAGCTCATGATGTCCCAGAGGGAAGCGCTGATATCCCATGCAGTAGAACTGAAATCAGGGAGCAATAAGAACATTCACATTGCTTTGGCTACCTTGACCCTGAACTATTCTGTTTGTTTTCATAAAGACCATAACATTGAAGGAAAAGCTCAATGCTTGTCAGTAATTAGCACAATCTTCGAAGTTGTACAAGACCTAGAAGCCATTTTTAGACTTCTTGTAGCTCTTGGGACACTGATCAGTGATGATTCAAATGCTATACAGTTAGCAAAGTCTTTAGGCGTTGATTCTCAAATAAAAAAATATGCCTCAGTATCAGAACCAGCTAAAGTAAGTGAATGCTGTAAACTTATCCTAAATTTGCTGTAACAATGGGGAAGGGGACTGAGATTTTAAATTGATTAAAATGATCAATGTGGGTTTTTTTCCTCACATTTTACATGACTGATAACAGATCATTTAAAAAATGCTGTGGATTAAATAAAATTTCAGATCTTGTAATAAGGGGGTGGGGGGAATGAAGGAGAAATAAAGTTTTTGCACTGATGAACTGTGAGATTTTCCTGTATAATGTGGGTAGGTTTTCAGGAGTTTTGAAACAAATTAAGAATGAGTTATAATCAATAACAACTACAGTGGCATAATTTGTGTATTTTAGCCACACAGGAGAAGATGAGCTTTTATTTAAATCTGTTTTTATTACTTATATATCCTTGGTTGGTAATTGTTGATGGTTGTCTTTTATTGAGTTTCTGCTCTACTCATTTTCATTGCTGGGTTCTTTCAACAGCACTGATACAAGGTCTTGTTTTAGGATAACTACTCTAGAAATTTTAAAAACTGAAGTTTGTTGTCAATGATTCCATATATTGAAAATATGTAAAATAATGTATTCATTTAAGCCATTTATAAATAGAAAGTGAATTTGTTTGATGGCTCATATTTAGATCAAGTAAGAGCAAATTACCAAGCTAACTCAAGTTAACTCAAGGTTTATGGTGTAGTTTCTTTTGCCATTCACTATTTGAGGTAACTTCATTATTCGTTCCAGTTTTGAAATTTGATTATTTTTGGTCATTTCCATTATTTCAAAGGGAATTTGGAATGCATTAAATTTTAGGCAACTGTACAAGCAAGAATACATCAAACTATGCTATTGGCAGGTATTTTTGAGCTCCCAACATTGTCCATGTTCTGTGCTAACCACTTCGATGTTTAATTCCTAAAACCCCTCAAATGAATCCTGATGTTATCTCTGTATTTTCAGAAGTGTCGATAATAGGATGAATCATGATAGGAGAAAAGAAGAAAAGTGCATACCATGTTCTACTTCCTAGGAGTGAGGGGGCGGGGGTGTCACAAATTTGTGAACATCCTAGCAACTAACACAAAGAATGAGCCCTGTTTTTATGCAATTTATTATGTCTGTTGAGTCTGAGCCCCTCTGCCAGAGACTGGACCTCCTTGGATGCTGGGCATTAGAAAACATGTTAAGTCTTAGGTATATAAGAGAAGCTTTATTGCAGTCCAAGTAGCCATTTCTACTAAGTAGCCATTAGAAAAAGCAGTCGGACCAAGCAGTCTTTGCTAATACAGTAGCAAACACAGGAGCCATACTAAGCGGCCGCTATACATACTGCAGCCCTACATAAAAGGCTCATACCAGCTGATCAGTAACACACTTTATACTAACTTAGACAAAGAGGCTTCTAGCCAAATAGTGGCATCAATCTGTGTTACAGAAGGCCACATGTGCACAGTGTCTGCATCTTTGCTTTTGCACCTGCATATAGCAAATTAGCCTTGAACACCTGATTAGGATTCCCACGTTCAGAGTGGCCTTGAACATCCAGCATACTCTGGACAGGGTTCCCACAGTGTCTAAGAAAACTTCAATGAAGATAAGTGCAACTTCCTATTTTAAAAAGGAGGAGAGATCTTTTTATAAAGAGGACTGCATAAAATAGTGCACTGTATTCTCCATATTTATGTTATATAAAACCATGAGTTTCCTGGCTTAATGCCAAAGAAGATCAATTCCCCAATAGGGGAGAAGAAGATTCTGATTATCTAGATCAGGAGTGGGGAAGGTCCAGCCTGTGGCCTCTATAAGGCCCACAGAATCATTTGGTCTGGCCCTGCCAAGGTCATTAGGGATGAGTTAATTAAATGTTTGGCCAAATATAGCAGACTAATTTTTAAGTTGATAATTTGGAATGTCCTGCAAATGATGTTACAAATATCCAAATGGCCCTTGGCTAGAGAAGAGGTTCCCCACCCCTGGTCTAGATTAATCCAAGGGAAAACCTGGAATGTCAAAAATGAATGGGTAAATATAAATAGAGTAGATAATGTATTTTGCTAAGTATTAAATTGCAGCTTTCTGGTGTATACCCAGACTTGATTCTACTTGGTTCCATTATGAACCTGTGCTTTACTATCTTTGATTTGAAATTCAGAGGTTTAAATCAAAGAGTAAAGTTCAGTTGCAAAGTTAAGGGTTTAGCCAAGGTCCATTACATTACACTGCTTTCTTGTTAGCATGTTACAAACATTTTACCTACAATATGTTTAAATACTAGGTACCTTTGGACATAACAGTCTTGGTTAAGAATATATGTTTACTTTTCAACATGTAAGGGGCAACTTATTGTAAACACTTTGCTTCCTATTAGTGTATAACTTTTTTTAACAACTTTTAATATACCAGTATTTTTTTAAAATATATTTTTATTGGTTTCAGACAGGAAGGGAAAGGGAGAGATAGAAATAACAATGATGAGAGAGAATCATTGATAAGCTGCCTCCTTTATGCCCCCTACTGGGGATCGAGCCTGCAACCTGGGCATGTGCCTTTACCAGGAATCCTGTGAGCTTCTGGTTCATAGGTCAATGCTCAACCACTGAGCCACACCTGCCAGGCTGTATCAGTATTTCATGTTTTTTGAAAAGTCATAAAGTACAGTTTAGCAAAAGGAAAAAAAAATCCACTTGAAAGATAAGTGTTGAAGTTATGGTTTAGTAGTATTTTAAATATTTTTTCTTTTTCAGTTAAACATTTTCTTATGATTTCCTTAATATTTTTTCTGGATATAAAAATACATATTCATGTAATGAGACACACAAATAAAAATTTCCGGTAATCATACTACCCAGAGAGAACCATTCTTAATACCATATAAAGGTATGTAAACATGTTTTATTTTTTTAAAGAAATGATATACATTGTTAAATAACCTGATTTTTAAACTTAACATACATTAGTATGCTTACTTCCACCTTAATAAATATATGGGTATACCCATTTCCTATTATTTGACATTGTTTTCTTCCAATTTTTTTTCCAGGTTTTGTTTAATGTTTAAAATTAGGGTGCTTTTTTTCTGGATGTACTAAGAAAGGCAGGATCTTGACTTTGAGGGCAAGTAAACCACTTTGGTGCCTCTTGTGGAGGAAAATAGTCTTCAGAATACAGTGAACAATGATAACTTTAAAAAAGAAGAAAGCTAACACCCTTGTACAGAATAAGTAGGTTGATTTCGGTCCTAGGCCAAAGGTGAGGTCCTGTGACTGAAAAATAACCGTGGGGTTCCTGGACTCACTGTAATAAATCAGAAAAGTAAAATGTCCAGTGGCAATGATAATTTTTAATCAAACTTAAAGTCTCACGATACAGCAATGTTTATACGGTATTTTGCAACTGGATTTAAAGAAAACCAGTTAAGTATCATCATAAAGATCAGACAATTTAGGTAAACTAAATTTCATACATTAAGCAATTACTTTATACTAATTCTAAGTTTATCTTCATCCCTATGCGATAAGCACTGTTAGTAATCTTACATTTACAGGTGAAGAAACTGAAATAGGTCCGGTAAATATATAACCAGTTAGTAGTAACTAAACAATGAAGAGAATGATATTTGATAAATGATGTTGTTAACAATGGATATTAATATGGAGGAAAACAACACTTTGTTGTAGCCATTTCAACTATGGTACTGGTAGAGGCATGTAAGCTTGATACATAGACTAGAAGGTGGCTTTAAACAAGCTTCCAAACCACATTTTTTCATTCTTGTGTCTTCAAAGGAAGAAATGTTTGCTTATTTCTACATTATTTAAAAAATTTTAATAGTAAGAACAACCAGAGGTGCAATGTAATAGAGTGAAAGAGGATTCGCTTTGGTGTTAAAAGTCATACATTTCAATGACATTTTCACCACTTGCTAATTTAGGAGAAGTTGCATAACCTCAGCCCCAGTTTAATTATATATATACTGGAATTTCAAAATATAGAAGAACAAAATAAGATATTTATATAAAAGCCTAGCAAAATGTATGCCACATAAGTGCTTATCAAGCATTCCTTTCAGAAATAGCACAAGGCTACCATCTTCATTAACAATAAAAGTGCTGTGTACAAAGAACATTCAAAAGGCGAAATGACAGGCACAGCGATCTGCCAACAATATTTTATTCTTGCTCCTCCCATCTAACCAACAGAGTTAGTGTACATGTATAACCAACACACTGATTACAGTAAATTGTTAAACTTATTACCCGGTGATTTGATGAGAAAATAGTGTTCCAACCAGTTGGAAAGTATTCAACATTGCAAGTCAAAAATGCAAGTTAAAAGTTAATATTTTCATACATTAGCACCAATTTTTAGAAAGAGGCCTAACTGGTTTGGCTCAGTGGATAGAGCTTCGGCCTGCAGACTGAAGGAAGGGTCCCGGGTTCGATTCTGGTCAAGGGCATTTACCTTGTTTACAGGAGGCAGCTGATCAATGTTTCTAACTCTCTATCCCTCTCCCTTCCTCCCTATAAAAAATCAATAAAGTATATCTTTAAAAAAGAAAGAAAGAAAGGTTTCAGTGTGTGGGTGACCTTTTCAGCTGGTCCCATATTCCAGGGAATGGATTAATCAGAAGAAGAAAAGGATGTTGATATCCTTTGATCAATTTATTTTGGGGGTACAAAATGCCATAGGGAAATGCAATTTTTTCTTTAGCTGCTTATAGCTTCATTATTCTGAAGCGTGACAAAATGTCAAAATAAACACCAGCCTTTGAATATTACTTAAATTGAGAAAATACAATGAAACACTAGTGCCAAGTGCCTTCAGAAGCGAAAAGGAATCATACCTAGGAATTAGTGTTAACGGGAAGGACAACGAAGCACATGACCCTATTCCTGTATAATTCCCTAGGAAACCTTTTCAAAAAACTGTCCAGGTGCTGATGATAATGAGGTTTTCCCCTAAATTCTCTTTGTTACAATGCTATTTGTGCCATAAATAAAAATTGAAGAGCAATGAAATTGGAGAATCAAAAACTACAGGTTTAGCAGTGCGTTTGTATACTGACAAAGGCTAAAAACTAGTCTCAATAAGGCAGATGGAAAGCTCTATCATCCGGCTTTTGTGCAGGAAAAAACAACAAACTTCAACAACACGGCAAACACACGCACAACGAGGAAAGGCGGCGCGTGAGTTCCGGCACGGCCTCCGGAAACGCCTCACAGCGTCTGCGACGAGGCCGGAAATGACGCAAAATCGCGACGCCGGCGCCCGCCCCGGTGGCCGGGGTGAGGTTTAGGTGCTGGCTTCATAGACAGCGGGCTTTCCGATGGTTCCAGCTCAAGCATCATGACGGGGAAGAAGTCTTCCCGGGAGAAGCGGCGCAAAAGGAGCGGCCAGGAGGCGGC
>NW_005371555.1:872212-887821 GCF_000412655.1 Myotis brandtii
TGCGCCCCGCGCTCCCATGTTTCAAACTTCAGGTCCCTGAATTTGCGGGTGACGGACTGATTGTGCTTTTGGCTCCCTTCACCCCTGTGTTCTCCCCTCTCCCTAAAAAGTACGACTAGAGAGCCAGCCTTTACCGCCCGTGCCAGCCTGCCTTTCTCCACAGCTTCGCCTTTAACAGGTTGCTATGAACTCCGCATTGCAAGACGGGGAAACTGAGTCAGAGGTTAAGGACGTCTGCCCAGTCACAGTTGGTTACCAGCGTCTAGAATTGTGTCCAGTGTCTGACTACGTAAAGGACATGTTCTTTTTTAAAAGTAACATTTAATTTATATTTTATTTTTTTGAATATATTTTTATTGATTTTAGAGAGGAAGGAAGAGGGGGAGAGAGATAGAAACATCAGTAATGAGAGAATCATTGATTAGCTGCCTCCTGCAGCCCCCACTGGGGATCAAGCTCTGCAGCCCGGGCATGTGCCCTTGGCCAGAATCGAACCTGGGACCCTTCAGTCCGCAGGCCCACGCTCTAAGGGACATGTTCTTTATGTTCCATCGACCTGCCAAGATACCGCTGTTTTTAAGAAAATCGTTTCCTTAATAGTATATTATAAGGTGTGCACAAATACATACTTAAAACTTATACAACACAGAAATAAAGGGGAAAGCGTGGCAGGCGCTCTTTAAGCCTCCCTCCCCATTAATAGTTTGATACCCAGTCTCTTTATTAATTCTTACCAGACGTGTGTACTTAAATTTCTACATATAAGCCTTATTGTGACATCGCCCCCATTGAATTGGATAATACGGCTGCATTGTTGGGATGAGGGGCCTTTATATATGCAATTGCTTCTTTTTTAATGGCTGCCCGATATTTCATTGTATCTTTATTGATGAATATTTAGGTGTTCAGTTTTCTTGCTGTTGCAGAGATGATACAAAAGTGAACACCCTTGTACATGTGTCATGTGCAAGAATTACTTTTACTTTAGATTGGAGTCTCAGAAGTGAAATTGCTGGGTACCTCTTCTGGACATTTTATAATGAATAGAATCGTATTGCATGTGGTCTTTGGTGACTGGCTTCTTTCACTTAGCATGTTTTTTCAAAGTTCATACATGTTGATACTCATATCAGTACTTCCTTTTTATGGCTGAATAATATCACATTTGGTTATTCCGTTCGGCACTTTATGGACATTTGGATTGCTTCCACCTTTTGGCTATCCTATATAATAATCCTATATAATAAAAGGCTAATATGCAAATCGACTGAACAGCAGAACAATCGGTTGCTATGATGCACACTGACTACCAGGGGGCAGACGCTCAACGGAAGAGCTGCCCCCTGGTGGTCAGTGCGCTCCCACAGGGGGAGCGCAGCAGTGGTGGCGGGAGCTTCTCCCACCTCCACAGTAGCGCTAAGGATGTCCGACTGATGGCTTAGGCCCGCTCCCCCCCAAAAAAAGTGCACCAGGCCTCTAGTTATGAATAACGCTGCTATGAACATTTGTGTACGAGTTCTTTTTTAGTGGGGACATTTGTAATATTCTACCAGTATGTATATTTGCCATAGGTTTTGTAGTATAAATATGATTGGGTTAAGGAAATTTCAATTCCTAGTTCCATGAGGATTGTAGAGTTTTATCCAATGCTTTTATGGCATTCTGTTGAGATGATTACATAGTTTTCCTTCAGTTATAAGGTAATGTAATTTTATTGATATATTAACTAATATTGAACTATCCTTGCAGTCTTCGAGATACCTACTAGTAATTTGGTTTGTTGGTTTGGTTGTACTTGGCTTGAATTCAGTATTTTTACTTTTAATTCAGTCTATGTTCCTAAGTTAAAGCAGCCTGTGGGTTTTATTTTTCCTGTTATCTTCTCTGGTTTTGGTATCAAAATTCTGCTTGCCTCATGGATTGAGTTGAGAGCCTTTCCTTTTTTGTCCAAACTTGACTATTGACCTATACAGCTTACATCAATCTGTGTCTAGTAGGTTTTTTTTTTTTCTCTTAACTCTTATTTTCCAAATTCTATGATAGTTACAGATGTATTCAGTTTTCCCACACTCTCTAGATTCAATTTTGGACATCTTAAAATAGTTTCCATATCTTTAGTATTCTGTATCATGATGCTCAGATCAATAATGCTAAGTTGTAAACATTTGCATACAGAACTAAACCCTATTTCTAAGAAGTAAGTGTATTTGTGAAGGAAAAAAAGAAATTATGTTAGTCATATAGATAACATTTCAGAATTTCAAGAGTGCCATTATATTTATTGTGTATTGAGTTCCTATTTATTTATGTATTTATTTGTAACAGTTTATGGCAGGGGTGGGCAAACTTTTTGACTCGAGGGCCACAATGGGTTCTTAAACTGGACCGGAGGGCCGGAACAAAAGCATGGATGGAGTGTTTGTGTGAACTAATATAAATTCAAAGTAAACATCATTACATAAAAGGGTACGGTCTTTTTTTTTTTTTAGTTTTATTCATTTCAAACGGGCCGGATCCGGCCCGCGGGCCGTAGTTTGCCCACGGCTGGTTTATGGAAATATTCACAGACCATACAATCTACTCATTTCAAGTATGCAGTTCAGTTGTTTTGAGTAGTTGTGCAGTAATCACTACGTTCAATGTGAAAATATTTTTTACCCTCCCCCCCCAAAACAACACCCTATGTGTACATCTTAGCTGTTTCAAAGATGCACCCTCACTTTGTTCCCTCTCTAGGCAACTACTTATCTACTTTCTATCTCTATGGATTTATTGATTTTCCTGTTCTGGGCATTTTATAATGAATAGAGTCATATTGTATGTGGTCTTTTGTGACTGGCTTCTTTCACTTAGCTTGTTTTTTCAAAGTTCATACATGTTGATACACATATCAATACTTCTTTTTATGGCTGAATAATATCACATTTGGTTATTCCATTTGTCACTTAAGGACATTTGGATTGCTTCCACCTTTTGGCTATTATAAATAACGCTGGTATGAACATTTGTGTACCTGTTTTTTTGCATAAGTTTTTGTGCAGACGTGGTTACATTTATTTTGGATATATATCTAGGAATGGAATTGCTGGGTCACACAGCAACTTCTTGAGGAATTGCCAAACTGTTTTCCAAAGTGGCTGCACCATTTTATATTCCTACCAGCAATGTGTGAGGGTTCTAGTTTCTCTACATTCTTACTAACATTTGAAATATTTTGTAAGCCATTAGAACCAGAGTTGACCTCCTTTACTTTTTCAGTCTAATTATAGTATACTTCTAAGTAGGCTTTTTAAAAAACCACTTATTATTATTTTTAATTTTAATTTTTTTTTGTTAATCCTTACCCAAGAATATTTTTTCCATTGATTTTTATAGAGAGTGGAAGGGAGGGAGACAAAGAAAGATCAGTGTGAGAGAGACACATTGTTTGGTTGTTTCCTGCAACCCAGGTACATGCCCTTGACCAGGAATCGAACTAGTGACTTTCTGGTGTGCATGTTGATGCTCTAACCACTTAGCATACTGGCCAGGGCTAGAAACCGATTTTTAAACAATTTCATTGGAAAAGAAAAAGAAGAAATCTACCTGAGCAACATAATTTGGATTTTCCAAGGAAAATGACTTTTGAATTGCTATCTGCATTTGTTAGTCTTGGAAGGATAGTGTGTGTGTGGTATGCGAAATGGGGGTAGGGTAGATTGTTGTAGGCAGAAGAACAGTATGTACAGAAGTCCTGCCTGTATGAGGTGAAGGGAGAACAGGTTACATTTGCGTAATTCAAAGAAGTTTGTTGTTTTTGAAACACAAAGAATGAGCAGGAAGGACTAGCTAGACCATATTACCCTAAAAGCAGTAGGAAATCATTCAAAGGTTATAAATAGGAAAGATGAGTATTATGTACATTTTATAAAATCCATTCTGGCAACATTATACAAAACAGACTTATGTTCAGCAAATACACTTAAGTGGCTAGTGAAGTAATCTGGGCAAAAGGTAATGGTACCTTGGACCAGGATTATGGCAGTAGATTTGGAGAGACTGGATAGATTTGACAGAAGTGTCTTAAATTACTTGGCTACTTTGACTATGATTAAATTTTATGATAGTTTTAAAAGTGATAATAGCTCCTGGTAAGCAGTAATACATTACTGTATAATTGTGATTTGTAACATTTTTGCTGTTATCCTGTTTTCTATATCAATTTAAGAATAATGACAAGACATACATAAAACTTTTGGATGAATGGCCAACTGTAGGATTATTCCAATTATTTAGAAGACTAAAATTGTAGGAAATCATTCAATATTGAGTATATTTATGTGTCCTAAGATATTATCTCTTTACTTAATGAGATAATTGTGGTGTGGAGAGTAAGTTCAGAGAATACTGAGCAAATAATTTTTCTTTCCTATGGTTTTAGATAAATAATCTATGTAAACCAAGAATTTGGAAATATTTCATGAAGAATTTATTAAATGAATATGTGTGACGTTATGTACATATTCCATACACTGTAAGTAGTAGTATTTAATGGTTCTGGAATTTCCTTTAATTTTAGGAAGCCAAATATCTTTTACCAACTCTGGAAAAAGAATTATTCTTGGCAGAGCACAGTGATCTTGAAGAAGGTGGTCTGGACCTGACTGTGTCATTAAAACCAGTTAGTTTCTACATATCAGACAAAAAAGAAATGCTTCAGCAGTGCTTCTGTATCATCGGAGAGAAGAAGTTACAGAAAATGCTGCCTGACGTGTTAAAGGTACTTCATTACATATGTTACCAGACTATACACATATAAAGAAATTACACACCTTTTTTGTAGCAGTTGGCTTACTTAATGCAAATTATAATTGGATGTTTTCAACTAAAACAAGCTATTTAAAAACATATAGAAAAGGGAGTTTATATAAATGGCTTTGTGTATGTAAAAATTTGCCAAGGAAAAAAAAATGGGTGAATTTAGTGTGCTTAGGTAAGGAATTTATTGACCTTCTGGAAATAATTCTATTAAATGCAGGCATTGTTAGTAATTAAGTTAGAGGTATAATGATTCTTTCTGGTGCTTCAATGGGAAGGCAGAGGAGGGCTGGGGGAAGGGTAAGAGATCAACCCAAAGGACTTGTATGCATACATATAAGCATAACCAATGGACACAGCCACCAGGGGGGTGAGGGCATGTGCCGGGAGTGTGGGGGAGGCCAGGGGGAGGTCAATGGGGGGAAAAGGAGACTATTTGTAACACTTTAAATAAACAAACAAAAAAAGATAATACATTGCTGTGTAACAGTATTCAATGATGTTTGGTAGTGGCTTATATTTTATTAAATTTACAAATGTTTTCATGTATTTGTTTCTGAAAATTATTCAGAGTAATACATGCTATTCTAATTTTAGAATTGTAGAAATAGGGTTTGGACAAGTTAGGCTCAAAATCATATATGTAAGATAGAGAGCCAGGATTTGAATATTTAAACCTTTAGAAGAATTACCTGACATAAGTAGAATGCTGTTGATAATATCTGGGCTCCTGATTACTCTTTGGTTTGTTTTTTCCTGATAGCATGACTGTAAATTCTCATCAAGTTTTATAAATTATAATGTTCACATGTTAACTGTCAGTTTTTCAGATTTCATCCCAGGAAAGGATTTATGTGGCTTTTAATGTGTTTTATTGTAAAGTTTTGCTAACTGGACTTTCTAGTGATTGCTGCTTCCTAGTTTACATTGCCATTATATTACATAAATGCATTTTTAAAAATGTCATTGTTTTTTAGAACTGTTCAGTAGAAGAAATTAAAAAATTATGCCAAGAACAGTTAGAACTCCTATCTGAAAAAAAAATATTGAAGATTCTTGAGGGTAAGAATACATATTTCTCCATTCTAATAACTTTTTAGTTAATACTATGTTCAGAATAAATCCTGAGGTGTTCTTTTTCTTACTTGAATATTACTTTAATTTTATTATTGGGTAATCATTGAAAAGTATTTGTACTTCTGTTTGTTCAGAGAAATATAGTTTACATACCAGAATAGCATTTCAAGAATAGACTTTTTAATGTACATGTGGTTTTTCCATCTCAAGAGTATAGGTAAGAGCATAAGTTTGTATACAGTAATAAAATGAAATAAAAAATGTTTACCCAAAATACTATAAAATTGGTTTTTGAGAAAGCAAAGTTTTTTCCTAAAATATTTTATTTTCTGCTTTATAATCTCATTGTTCTTAGTTACCTATAAACTTTAAAGTTCTTTGATCTTCATCATGTTTAAAGATGACACTTTTTATGTAATGATTAAAATTAAATTATTGTGACATTTTATAAGCATGCTTTCAATAGTTTGTTTCATTTATAAGGTGACAATGGTATGGACTCTGATATGGAAGAGGAGGCAGATGATGGCTCGAAGAAGGGATCTGATTTAGTCAGTCAGTAAGTTAAAACTTTTTCATTTTAAAGTGTTTTTGTTACTCCTTTGGTGAGTTGTTACCTGAAGAATGATTATTTTTCTGTGTATTATATAATTAAACAGTGTAGAAAGATTGATTTACTTTACTTGTAATGATTGGTTTCTTTTGGTGTATATAAGGATGAAGTTTATTGCTGTCAGGATTAAAGTGATTTTTTTAAATAGCTACTCAAGATACAGAACAACAGCAATGTCAACTTGAAGCAGAATCACATCTCTCATTTGGAATTTGAATAGTGATACCCACTATTTGTTAAGTACTTACTCTATCAGTCATTATGTTAATGACTTAGAACATTATTTCACTGAATTCTTCTTCATACCTATTAACATTAGGCAGTAATAGCCTCATCTCACAGATACGATAATCAGGTGATTTATTTTATATAGATATGTATTTGGATTATCTATAATAATAGAAGCATAATATCCTAATGAGACTGGATGTCCTTCTGGACAACCTTCCGGACGACTTTCCGGATGAAGCCGGGGCTGCGAGGGTAGCCCAGGCCCCGGGTGCCAGAGGGAAGCCGGTGCCAGCAGCTGGGGGAAGGAAGGCCTACTCTTGCATGAAATTTGTGCGTCAGGCCTCTAGTTATGATATAAGATCCCTAAAGTTTTGGAACACTGACTAATCAAGAAACAGCATGCTAATTTTTTTTCTAGATAATTCTGTGCTGTCACTACTAATTTTAGCATCTGTTGATGATTTTTGACTAAAGCAATTATTTTTTGGTAAATGCCAAAGACTGACTTGTATCTCTCTTTGCAAAGGTAGTGGCACAAATAAGAGTTTACCAGTGGCAGTAGCATAAATAAGTAGTACATAGTTAACCTGAAATCTTGAGTATTTTGTCATCTCTAATAAAATATTACAGGGCGAGTATTACCAAAAAAGGACAATTTCATTTCCTGTTATAACTTCTAGCCTCCAGAACTGTAAGAAATAAATTTCTGTTGTGTAAGCCCGTGGCAGCCCTACCAAACTAATTTTACACATATACACATTTCTGGTGAAATTTCCTACCCAAACTTTTTATTTTGGAAAAATTTTAAACTTACATGAAAGTTGAAATATTGATATAATGACTATCCATATACTCTCCACCTAGATTCATCAACAGTAACATTTTCTGTTTTTGCTTTCTCTTTGTATATTTCTCATTTTTCCCCTCAGAGCATTTGTATTAGTTTGCTAGGACTTCTGTAGCAAATTCCATAGACTGGTTGGCTTAAACAACAGAAATTTACTTTCTCACAGTTTTAGAGGCCTGAAGTTCAAGATCAAGGTACTGGCATGGTTCCTTTCTTCTGAGGCCTCTCTCCTTGGCTAGCAGATAGCCATCTTCTTTCTGCCTCTTCACGTGGATGTCCTGTGTGTGTGCGGCCCTGCCTGATATCTCTCCCTGTGCCCCAATCTCTTATAAGGACACCAGTCAGATGGATTAGGGCCCACCATGATGCCTTATTTTAGTTTAATTACCACTGTAAAGGGTGTGTCTCCAAAACAGTCACCTTCTGAGGTACTAAGGTCAGAGCTTGAATATTGGAATTTTGAGGTGGGGGGAAACACAGTTCAGCCCATACACCATTTAAAAGTAAGTTGTAGATGTCATAAAATTTCATGCCTAAACAACTCATTATGCACTTCCTAAAAATAAGGACAGTCTCCCACAAGATCATCACTCATAAGAAAATAAACAGTAATTAAAATGATGTCATCGAATGTATTGTCATGTAAAATTTCCCCAATTACTAAAACAATTATAGTATATTTATTTATTTTAATTAATTAAGTGGTTGATTCTGGTCCAGGATCCATTTAGAGTTCATGTGTTCCATTTGACTGTTAATATCAATATCACAAAGCTGAGTTTAAAGGAAAGATTTAGATCAGTGATGGCGAACCTATGACACGTGTGTCAGAGGTGACACGCGAACTCATTTTTTTGGTTGATTTTTCTTTGTTAAATGGCATTTAAATATATAAAATAAATATCAAAAATATAAGTCTTTGTTTTACTATGGTTGCAAATATCAAAAAATTTCTATATATGACACGGCACCAGAGTTAAGTTAGGGTTTTTCAAAATGCTGACACGCCGAGCTCAAAAGGTTCGCCATCACTGGGTTAGATACATTTTGTGACTAGTCCAGGAACTTAGTACAGATCTTAAAGGAATTAGAAAATTAACAAACCAAAAGGAAATTGGGAAATGAAACATGAAGGTAAACATTAAAACTAAAGAAATAGAAAACAGAAAGGATAAACAAATCCATTAACTTGGTCTTTGTAAAAACTAGAACATAGATAAACTCTTGGATCTAGGTAAGGCAGCAGTTTTCAGCCAGTGTGCCGCAAGAAATTTTAAAGCATGAGATACCTGACTACTTAGTCAGGGGCACAGACCTCTTTTCCCTTAGATGGTCAGATAAAACTGCTAACACAACAATGACAACATCTAACACAACAATAGCCGTTCAGTGTGAATGAGTCAAAATTATACCTATTTTTTTGGTCAGAATTTTAGTAATTAGTTTATGTGTGTCATGAGATGATAAAAAGGTTAAAAATTGCTGAGTTAAGGAAATAAGTGGAGAGCAATTTAATTGAGATCAGGAAGGAAGAAGGAGACATGTGTGAATCTAACTAGTTCACCTGAAGTAAGCAAATGTCTAAGTTTATAAAACAATATATAGGTATTCTAAAATCTTTAGTGTCAGTGATTTTGTAGTGTTTTAAAATTTTTAGGTATTGTGACAAGATTTGCAAATGTTACAGATTATCACAGTTGCTTAACAAAAATAACAATTTTAAGTTAATACTGTGATATGGAGGCCTGGGTTTAGGTGCTATCTCCATTTGTAGATGTGCTGCTGGAAAATAAGTTTTATTGTAGCTAAAATAGCACTAAAAATGAGAACAGGTATTAACTTGGCCTATAATGCAAGGTGATTATGCTCTTAGGAATATGTTTATAATGAAATTTAAGTCTTGAATAGCACAATAAAATAATCAGGATTGAAGTTTTATGTATAAAGAATAAAAATACAAACACTTTAGGGAAATCTTAGCAATATTTCAGAATTGCTCTAATAACTTTTTATGAATTTTAAATTAATACGCTTTTAGTAAGTGATACTGAGGGAGATGTCAGTAGAAGTAAAGCTGTATTTCCCAACAGATAATAAGCAGTGTTGAGATAATGTCACAGTTCTAGAAGATACAGAAATTTTAAAATCCGGGTTCTCAAAATAAAGCACACCGCAGAGCAGGAGTGTCCTGAAACCACTGTTCCTAGTCACTGCTACTTTCTTAGCAGAGGATGGATATGTTCTAAAATATTCATTCAATGCCAATTTTGGATGGTTAACTTTTTAAAAAATTAGATATTCCTAAATAGGTCTTAGGAATTTTAAGTAACACATATAAATTGAACCATTTCATGTTCACTAGACTATTGAAATAGCAAATAAAATTTCACAGAGAATTGTTTTGTGAAGTGAAAAAATTTTGGGTAGGGATTATTTTTAAATCTCCATTTAATTATCCGTTTTGTAAATCTGAAATGTCAGTGCTTTTGCTTAAAATGGCATGCATGAGTATTCTTAAAATATCAGTGGTTGAAAAGAGCAAGTTGGTGTCATTTAAAACAAGTTACTACTTACAATGTGCTGGTTATTAGTTACAATATACTAGATTTTAATGATTTGTAATAGTTATGTTTCTTACGTGGTCTACAAGTTATTTCACCATTTAAAATGAGTAGCTTGCTGTTTACTGCTGTTTATAGTAAGTTTAGGCACTTTAGAGATGTTAAAATGAAAGAACAGCATAGTTCATTAAGATGTTTATTCTTGAAAATAATGGGCTATTCCTCTGGCTTGATCATTGTCTGACTGAGAGCAAGAACTAGGATTTGGGTTTATGACCACTATTCTATTGCTGAACCTGGCAGTAATACATGGTAGAGCTCTGATGCTGTTTGTTTATTAAAAAGCCAGTGATTAACACTGCATTAGTTTTCCTATTGAGCTATCATGATACAGCTGCTTGCCACCTTTTGTTTTTAATAAGGATAAAACCTCCATGTTCTCTTTGTTGAATTAGGGCTGTCCAAGGGGTTCAGCTCAGCTATCTGTAGAGTACTAAGGATTTGGTTTGTTTCCACAAGTAACATATATTACTTGAATATCTAAATATAAGTAACTTTCAAAGGGGCTATGGCATTCAGCCAAATGCTAAACTCTCAGTAACTGTCAGTGAATTTTGGAACAAACTGCTATTATTAAACTTAAGTGGAATAAAATATTTGAATAGAAGTTACTGTGCTCTGGAAAATTGGGTTAATGGGTAGCATAAGTCTACAGTACTGATTTAAGTAAGCATTTTTATCAGTGGATACAAAAATGGGCCTCAGATAGACCCGACACCTGGGCTTGCTGGGAATGATACACTTCAGAAATTCACCCTGGGATTCACCCAGCTCACTTACCCACTCTGGAATTTATGGTGTTTTGTACTAGTTATTTGTTTGTTTGTTCGTTTGTTTAACTCTGTTAGGGAAATTTTCAATGTACGATGAACCCTTGCATATCTATCACCCACCCACTATGTCCCTTCTCATATTCTATCCTCCCAATTTCTGCCAAATTGATAACTTTGAAGCAAATCTTGACCTACTTAGTTTAAATGTTAAGCAGATAGGAATCTCTAGAACAGTGATGGTGAACCTTTTGAGCTCAGCGTGTCAGCATTTTGAAAAACCCTAACTTTGGTGCTGTGTCACATATAGAAATTTTTTGGTATTTGCAACCATAGTAAAACAAAGACTTATATTTTTGATATTTATTATATATATTTGAATGCCATTTAAAAAAGAAAAATCAACCAAAAAGAGTTCGCGTGTCATCTGACACGCATGTCATAGGTTCGCCATCACTGCTCTAGAACATCCCTTAGAAGGGAAGGGAGTGAGCTTCTTCGGTTTTAGATGGGATCTTCGTGTGAACTGCAGCCGTGCTCCCCAGGGGGACTTTGAGGGACTGAGGAAGCATTGTTTTGTAACTGCCCCCCCCACCCCCCACACACACACAAAGTTTGTATGCTTTATATTACAGAAACCTGATTTTGAAAGTATCTCATCATTTTCTGTCAGCGTATTGTTTCATCCTGCTGCTCAAGCACTGGGTTGGATGTTAGCTGGCATTTTTCCTTTTTTTTCTGCTATTCCCTCATCACTTTTTGAAGTTGAAATATTTTTTAACACTTACCTGACTCATTGTAGTAATTGCCCTTACTGTTTCACTTGAAAAATAAATTCACTAATGTTCACAACGCACTAAACTTGTTAGTTCTCTAATCCTCCTGTGTACTTCTCTCACCTTTTGAACTGTTTGCTTACCAAGAGTCACTCATGTTTGTTTCCAATTCAATTATCTTAGTTGCATAATTTTAGTTAAATGTATGGACTGATGAAGTATCTATATGACAGAGGAAAGTTGAATGATTTGGAAAAACTCAAAGAGGCGTTTCTAAAAAGTTGTCACTTAGCTGTGGGATAAGCAACAATAAAATTTGGGGGCACATAGTATAAATACAGAGGGCTATTTTTTTAACTCATATTTTTGCAATTTAAATAAGCCCAAACTGGAAATGGCTTATGTGAGTAGGGTGAGACTGAGCTTTTTTCTATGGATTCATATTAAAAGTAAGGCTGCGGTCCAGTCGGCTTGACTTAGTGGTTGAGCGCCCACTTATGAACCAGTAGTCACAGTTTGATTTCAGGTCAGGGCACATGCCCACGTTGCAGGCTTGATCCCCAGTGTGGGGCGTGCAGGAGGCAGCTGATCAATGGTTCTCTCTCATCATTGATGTTTCTATCTCTCCCTCTCCCTTCCTCTCTGAAATCAATAAAATACACACGCGCGCACGCACACACACACACAATTTATTTATTTATTTTAAAAAATTAAAATGGAAAGAATCTGGCTAGTTTGGTCCTGTTTCTTTATCCTTCTGTTTAGGTATCCTCCCAGTATTTATCATTAACAAAAAATTGACTTTCTTTTTCTGTTTAGAAAATTTTTTTAAACCTGTAGTAATTCACATGTGGTTCTTAAGTTCTGCAGATCTCCTCAGTGTATTATTCTGAGTTAAAAAACAAATTCATTGAGTCATAGAAAGGATCAAGAGTGGAACTATATTTGAGGTAAAATAAAGAAATTTGGACTGATACTGGTTTGAGCACTTAAATTCCAGAGATCGGTATAGGACTCACTTATATTTCAAGGCCAAGATTGTAAATTAAGCTTCTTTAAGAAGGAGCAGTGCAGGTTAGAGAAGGGAATTAGAAAAATAAAAAATGAGGTTTTTTGTTTTTTTTTCTTAATGGAAAGAGGTACAAAATATCATTGCAAGATTCTTAACCAAAACCAGAATTAGCAGTGTCCCCTCTCTTCCCCCTTTCTCTCTCTCACTTCTCTCTCTCCAGTTGTTATAAAATTCTTATGTCGTTTTAAACTGTTTTATTGAAATATTATTTAAATATAATTTTTTTTAAATTTTCCTAACTCTAACACCTAGTTTGTCTTATCATCTAGAGGTAAATTTTATAAAATTTTTCATAAAACTAGCAAAAAAATACTTCATATGTACATGTAGCTTTCTTACACTTTTTAAGACATTTCCTTTTTTTGTATATATCTTGCCTTTCACGCTTTTTGACGAAGATCTTTAAATTGTATTAGAGAAATCTGAATGTTGTATATAATTGTAGTTTCAAAGTCTGCATCTTGGAAAAATTAACTAGATTTTAAAGTTCCAAACTATTTTCTGAAATTTTTTTCAACTTCAGATAATACTGGTATAAAATCATCTACTGTTTCACTTTTTAGACACAAGGTGGTGCACTGGACTTACTGTCTGAAATTCTATTGATGAGTTTCTTCAACAGCCTTCAGATAAAACAGAACATTGTAAAAGTTCACTTTGGGCACTAAAGTAAATTATTTATGAAAGCAGAGAATTTTTATAGAGGGATTTAGTTTTATTTGATGGGAATCCAAGGGACTTTCACAGAGAAAATAAAATAATGTATAAAATAATTCATTTTGCTACACTATTAAAACTTTTTGTTTGGAAATAATTTCAGTCTTATTAAAATGTCACGAGGATAAGACTACTATAAGAAACATTCATATACTCTTTATCTAGGTTTACCTATCATTAACATTTTATCCTATTTGCACACCTTCTCTTTATATAGGTGTGTTTTTTCCTGAAATATTTGAGGCTAAGTTACATACTTTACTCCTAAATACTACAGTGTGCTTTTCCTAAGGATGGTGGTATTCTGTTTTATATAGCCACAATATAGTGTAACTGTAGTTAATTCAACTTCAGTATTTCAACATTGGTACAGTACTTTTATCCAATCTACCATTGGTATTTTAATTTGTCATTTGACTTAGTAAATGTCCTTTACAATGTTTTCCCCTTCTAGTTCAGTAGTCTCATGTCAAATATAACGATTAATTTTTATGATTCTTTATCCTCCTTTATCCTGGGATGTTTCCACAGCCTCTCTTTGTCTTTTATAACATTGATCTTTAATCAATGTTTTCATTTTGGGTTATACATTCTCAGCTAGAATATTGCATGGGTGATGTGTCCTTAGTGTATTTCATATGCTCATGGTCTTTTTTAACGGTAATGTTACAGTATGTTTTTGTTCAAATCATTTTTTGTAAATTCAGTTGTATATGTTTAGAAGAAGAATTCAGTGTCCATCATGACTGTGTAAGAACAAACATTTCCTCTTAAAGGAAGATATGTAGATTAATGCTTTCATTAGGTAAAATCTAATTTGACGATAAGGTTTGAGGTAGTACATTTTAACTTTATTCTTTAGAAAGTTCTTAATCCTATCTAATAATAGACAAACATGGTAATTGACCGTACCTTCGCTATGCTTCCCATTGGCTAATCAGCATGATATGCAAATTAACCACCAACAAAGATGGCGGCTAATTTGCATACTGCAGGCAGGGCGGGACAGCGCAGCCACCAGCGTGAGAGCCGCCATCCAGGCCCCCGTGTGCAACCCCAGAAGCCGCCTGTCTGCCGCCAGTGATCGGATCTGATCCAGGGCCGCAGGCCGGCCCCAGAAGCCCCAGAAGCCGGTGATCAGGGGGAGATGGGGGTCCCCTGCCCAAGCCTGACACATCTGGTGGAGGTGTCAGGCCTGGGCAAGGGGCTGATCCTGCGATCGGAGGACGATGGTGGTCGACGCCTCTGGCCAAGGTGTCAGGCCTGGGCAGGGGGCGGAGCCGGCAATCAGAGGGGTCTGGGGGTCCCCTGCCCAGACCTGACACCTTGGCAAAACGCGTCAGGCCTGGGCGGAGGTGCCGAGCCGGCGATCAGAGGGAGATGGGGGTCCCCTGCCCAGGCCTGACACCTTGGCGAAAGGCGTCAGGCCTGGGCGAGGGGCCGATCTGGTGATTGGAGGGGTCTGGGGGTCCCCTGCCCAGGCCTGACGCCTCTGGCTGAGGCATCAGGGCTGGGCGAGGGGCCGATCCTGTGATCGAAGGGTGATGTGAGTCGACGCCTCTGGCCGAGGCGTCAGGCCTGGGCAAGGGGCCAATCTGGCTATGGGAGGGTGATGGGAGTCGACGCCTCTGGCCGTGGTGTCAGGCCTGGGTGAGGGCGGAGCCGGTGATCGGGGGGAGATGGGGGTTCCCTGCCCAGGCCTGAAGCCTGGGCCAGAGGCGTCAGGCCTGGGCCAGGGGGGCCAAGCTGGTGATTGGTGTGAACTACAGAGGAAACACCTTTCTGACCGCTCATTGGCTAAGCTCCCTGTATGCCACTGGTAATATTCTTAGTAACTTAGGTAATAAGAATCCAAAAAGGTGATCTAGGGTTTTTCACCACACTCCTGGCAAAAAAAACGAAGGTCCGCTGCTGGAGGGCTAAGAAATGTCATATCCGGCCCTCGCCAGTTTGGCTCAGTGGATAATGCCTCGGCCTGCCCACTGCTGGGTCTGGGTTCAATTCTGACCAAGGGCATGTACCTAGGTTGCAGGCTCCTCCCTGGCTGGGGCCCAGGTCAGGGCTCATGCAGGAGGCAACCAATCAAAG